>NC_035438.2:38952777-39252777 GCF_002127325.2 Helianthus annuus
CGATTAAATGGACTGAACTGGCAGCTGTGTTGAATTTCTGATACTGGGGGACTCTGGCGGCCCGCGTAAGGATCCATAGGACCTTACGCGTCCCGTGTGAGGGTCTGATCCGGTTACAAAGTTTCAAATATTGCACATTTGGTCCCTGGTCCTTCCAAACTTGATTTTAAGCTCATTTCTTGCACCTTAAACCCCCAAACTTGACTTTTAAGGACTCCAAGTTATAAACCAACTTTGTTAAGTCCCCGGTTATTCATACATTCACCGAAAAGTCTTAAATTTCAACGTTGACGCTTTTAACCCCTCGTATACGAATATTGTCATAACTTTCTCATACTTTATCGAAACCTTGTGAAATTTTTATCACACATTCTTGTGAATACAATTAATCCTTACAAGGCTTCGGGTACGTTAAAAGGTCAATCAGAGGTATACTTTAAACATGTTGACACATTTAACCCCTGTAGTTTGTAATTCCTCACTTTCTTTCACAATTAGCTTCGTATGATCCATGACTTATTCATTTAAGGGTATAAACATCATGTAGGGTTATTGAAAGATATATTTATCCGTTGTTGACATTTTGAACCCTTTTACACACGTAGATTCCTTGTTTGTCAACTTTAGTCCCTGTAAATCAATCCTTTGCACGTTTTAAGTCCATGACACGTGTCGATACATTATTGGACATAAATATTAGAGGTGTTACATCCTCGCCCCCTTAAAAGAAATCTCGACCCTGAGATTTACTGAAATAAATGAGGGTACTTTTCTTTCATTGTGGACTCTACCTCCCACGTGTACTCGGGACCTCTGCGGGCATCCCATTTAACCTTGATAATAGGCACATGCTTCCTTCGAAGCTTCTTAACCTGTCGATCCTCAATCGATAAAGGTTTTTCCACAAATTTCAAGCTCTCATCTATATGCACATCTGTATGCGATATGACTAGCGATTCATCTGCTAAACATTTCTTCAGATTGCAGATGTGGAACACATTATGAATACCACTGAGCTCTTCAGGTAAGTTTAACTTGTAAGCCACTGATCCAACACATTCGATGATCTCGAATGGACCTATACACCTTGGGATTAACTTACCTTTCTTACCAAATCACATCACTCCCTTCCAGGGTGATACTTTGAGCAAAACTTTATCACCAACCTCAAACTTTAGAAGTTTTCGCCTTTTATTAGCATAACTCTTCTGCCTATCCCTGGCAGCTTTCAGCCAGTCACGAATCTGGACAATCTTGTCTGACGTTTCAAAGACTAGGTCAGGTCCTGATAATTGAGTTTCCCCTACTTCTGCCCAACAAATAGGCGTTCTGCATTTTCTACCATATAGTGCCTCAAAAGGCACAGCCTGAATGCTTGTATGGTAGCTATTGTTATAGGAGAACTCGATCAATGGCAGGTGGTTATCCCAACTACCACCTAAGTCAATCACACATGCACGAAGCATGTCTTCCAAAGTTTGGATGGTACGCTCACTCTGCACATCCGTCTGAGGATGGTAAGCATACTAAAATTTAAGCGCGTGCCCAAAGATTGTTGGAAGCTTTTCCAAAAATGAGATGTGTATCTGGTGTCTCTGTCAGAGATAATAGCTACTTGTACACCATGCAGAGATACAATCTTATCTACGTATAATTGGGCTAACATGTCGGAGCTATAAGTCTCCTTAATGGGTAGGAAATGTGCTGACTTAGTCTGTCTATCTACTATCACCCATATAGTATCGTTTCCTTTCCTCGTCTTTGGTAGCTTGGTGATGAAATCCATCGTCACCATTTCCCATTTCCAAGTGGGAATTTCAGGCTGTTGTAGCAAACCTGACGACTTTTGATGTTCAGCTTTAACTTGAGCACACGTCAAGCATTTAGCTACATAAGCGGCTATAGACTTTTTCAAGCCCATCCACCAATAATTCGCCTTTAGATCCTGGTACATCTTATCAGCTCCAGGATGAACGGAATATTTGGAGCTGTGGGCTTCCTGGAGGATAACATCCCGAAGTCCTCCATAAACTGGAACCCATATTCGTCCATTCAACCTTAGGATTATGTCCTTACCGTAGGATAACTATTCTTCAGTTACTCCTAACTTTTCATCGGGATAGTTAGCTTCCAAAACAGCTTCCTTCTGTGCAGCTAACAACCTTTCATTTAAACTGTTCTTTATTGGCATTGATTCTTATTGGCTTCACTCTTTCCTTTCTACTCAAGGCATCTGCGACTACATTGGCCTTGCCCAGATGGTATCTTATCTCACAATCATAATCATTCAAAGTTTCCATCCAACGTCGCTGCCTCATATTTAAATCCTACTATTTGAACAGATGTTGAACGTTTTTGTGATCAGAATAGATCACACACTTAGTTCCATACAGATAGTGCCTCCACAGATTTAGCGCGAATACAACGGCACCCAGCTCCAAGTCGTGGGTGGTGTAATTCTTCTCGTGCACCTTTAACTGGCGTGAAGCATAGGCAATGACCTTGCCTTTCTGCATTAACACACAACCCATACCGGTGTGTGATGCGTCACAGTATACTACAAACTCATCAATACCTTCAGGTAAAGTCAGCACTGGAGCGTCGCTCAACTTCTGCTTCAGAATGTCGAAAGACTCGTGTTGCTTAGGCCCCCAATCAAACTTGATATTCTTGCGGGTGAGAAGCATCAGGGGTGCTGCAAATTGGACTTCACGAAGCCAAAATTCACACTTCGAGAACTTGGCATAAAGCTTTTCTTGATGAAGCAGTTTCAGAATGCAGTGGAGATGCTTCTCGTGGTCAGCTTGACTTTTTGAATAAATCAGAATGTCATCGATGAAGACGATGACAAATTTATCTAGATAAGGCTTGCAGACGCGATTCATGAGATCCATGAACGCCGCTGGTGCATTAGTGAGCCCAAAAGGCATCACTAAGAACTCGTAATGACAATAACGAGTCCTAAATGCAGTCTTGTGTACATCTTCGTCTTTAACTTTCAATTGATGATAGCCTGACCTCAAATCGATCTTGGAGAAATAACTTGCTCCTTGCAATTGATCGAACAGATCGTCGATCATGGGCAAAGGATACCTATTCTTAATAGTGACCTTATTAAGCTTACGGTAATCAATGCACAGACGCATTGATCCATCCTTCTTCTTGACAAACAATATTGGCGCTCCCCAAGGAGACGAACTAGGTCTAATAAAACCTTTGGCTAACAAATCATCTAGCTGCGTCCTCAATTCCTTCATCTCTGTTGGTGCCAACCTATAAGGTGCTCTCGCAACAGGCGCTGCACCAGGGATGATGTCAATTCTAAACTCCACTTGTCTATCTGGTGGCAAGCCAGGTAGTTCTTCAGGGAAAACTTCAGGGTATTCAGAAATGACTGGAATATCTTCAACCTTGGGCTTCTGCTCATCAATAGTCACTTGTGCCATATAAATGACACAAACCTTCTTCAGACATCTAGATGCCTTGAGCATAGACACTTGCTCAGGCAGTCCATACCGGGTATCTCCTTGAATGATAAGTGACTCACCAGATGGAGTCTTGACTACCACTTGCTTCTTATTGCAAACGATCTGCGCTTGGTTATGCGATAACCAATCCATGCCTAATACTATAGCAAACCCAGCTAACTTTAAAGGAAGCAAAGATATAGGAAAAGAGTGGTTCCTAATGGATATAACACATCCATCTAATACAGTGGAGGCGGTTTCTATGGTTCCATCAGCTAACTCCACCTCATATTTCACACTTAAGGTTCTAACAGGTAGGTTTAACAACTTACAGAACTTATCATCAACAAAAGACTTATCAGCTCCTGAATCAAATAACACTCTTGCATAGACATCATTAATGAGGAAGGTACCTGTGATCACGTTGTCGTCCTGGATAGCCTCATGTGCATTCATCTGGAAGACCCTAGCATTGGCCTTCTTGGCTTCCTCAGGCTTCTTGGCGTATTTAGGGCAATTGGTCTTAATGTGCCCATTCTCATTGCAATTGTAACATGTGGCATCTTTAATCTTTTTGCAATCAATAGTCTTATGCTCCTTGGACTTGCATAACCCACATGCAGGTGGTCCTGATCGAGACTTGGTCTCAAGCCTGCATTTTCCAAAGTGGCGTTTTTGGCAAGTCGTGCACTTTGGCTTTTCCTCTGATCGCTGATTGCCTTTGTCGGACCCAGACTCTTTCTTGTGGTCTGTGTTACCTTTATGCATCTTCTCAGATCTTCGTGAGGTATCATCCTCACGCTTCCTCTTACTCTCTTCAGAGTTCTTGAGCGATCTTAGCCTGACCGCATCCAAGGTGAGGGACAAGGATAGATCAGCTGCTGATCTAAAAGTAGCAGGTCTTGAAACCTTAACACTGGCTTTGATTTCTGGGGCTAGACCCCCAATGAAGCGAGCAATCCTTTTAGGTTCCGGGGTTACCAGATACGGAACCAACCTAGACATGGTATTGAAACTTGTAAGATAGGCTTGGCAATCTAGGTTTTCATAACCAATGATAAGAAATCTGACTCGATCCTTTCAACCTCATGTTGAGGGCAGTAGTTCTCTTTAATGAGTACTACAAACTGCTCCCATGACATATTATAGAGTGGGATCTTCCCAGCAGCTTGAATGAGAGACTTCCACCATGCCAGTGCCTCTCCTTTGAACGATTGGGATACATACTTCACTATATCCCTTTCAACACAACCGCTGATATCAACAAAATTGTTCATTTCATCTAACCAAGTCATACAATCTATTGCCCCTTTCTCCCCAGTGAAATCCCGGGGTTTGCAGGACTTATAAGTACAGGATTTGGTACGCGCTCCATCATCGAACACTATCCTCTTGGATGGAACACTGTGTTGGTTTGAGGAATGTTCAACATTCTCTTTCTTGGGTTCATCATTCTTAGAGGGTGGCTTGCTGTGAGCTTCTAAATGAGTCTTAGAAACAAACTTAGAGTGGGGTACTGAAGAAGTTCTACTATACGTCCCACTAACCTCCTTGAATTGCTCCTTTACAGCTTTAGATACAGCTGTATCAATTAGTGTACGAAGCTCTCCTCTGGTTATATTAATCCTATCATCATCGTGGTTTTCCAGAGGATGACTGTTCACTTCCTCTGACCTAGCCATGTAGCTTTAATTGCTACATAAAATCAAACAAGGACAAGGTTTATACGAAAGCTTACACAGTTTTATTGTTTTAAACGATTTATTAACCATGGTTTTTAACACACATTCTAGTTATTAATTATTCAGGATCTTTATCATAACCCTAATTATAAGTTAATAATAGCACAAAGAGGCATTAAGGTTTGAATCAAAGTTCATTACCTTTTCTTGACAGGGAGTTGTAGGCTACCACTGTCTTTAGTCCCAGAGGACGTTAATTATAGCCCGTGGGCACTTCATCCTTAAGGGATGATTATTTAAATAAGGGATTTTAGAATAACCCATTTCAAGAATGACTTATGTGATTTTATCAAATCACATTTGTCAAGCATGTTAATATGCTTTCAGATGTTTAACAAGGGTTTGAAACTTTTGAATAGGTTTTACCATCTTGGCCATGTCTGCAACGACATTTAGGCTAGGTTTTACCTTTAAGATTCTCTTTAATATTTAACGCAGAACAATCCTAAATTGAGATGTTAACAAGGATCTGAATCTAATTGAGGAACTACCATCTTGGCCCTGTCTTTAGGTGACATATGGCTAGGTCTTGTCCTTTTTAGATTTTGCCATTTTATTATAATGGTAGATCTTATAATATAGGAATCTAATCGTCCCATTAAAATTTAAACAAGTACATGGTTGCCCTAAACGGGACTTCTAACAGAAAATGACTTGCCCATGCAAGGGCTAATCAGAAAAATAACAAAGGAAACAAAATATAACGAATCAGGATTAGTCCTATGTTCTTGTCTAGACTCAAGAGTGTGAAACCGTGTAACTGAGATTAAACACAAAAGGCTAGCGTTTAATTCACTCATTGTTGGCTCTGATACCAACCTGTCACACCCCGATATTTCCACATATTACCGGTGGGCCCGGTGGGGAGTATCGTGACGTAGTTGATATCATCATAGTCAAACAACACAAATTTAAATGCACAGCGGAAGTAAAAAAGATAGATTTATTTCAACCAAATAAAATTGTAATATTAAGTATCACAAAGTGGCTGAAACAGATCCACGGGCGGATCAAATAAAAAGGAAAACTGTTCAACAGACTTTGACATCTAGAGCTTGCGAGACTTGATTATTGATGCCTGGAGTAGCCAGCCTATTACGTAAAGTACATGCACTTAGCCTTTTTGGAAAATACATCAGTTTACACTGGTAAATACAACTTAACTGACTCATTTTGAAAATGTTTAGAAAATTGATTTGAATGCACTTAGGTAAAAATATCTTTTATAACTTGGGACAATTAATTAAAAATAATCTTGTATACAGTTTTACTTATTTGTTGTCTATCAGGGCCGGTTGTAGGGCCGGTCAAGATTAACTAACACGCCACAGGTATAATACCCACAAGGTTGATTCCTTTAAGTGGGTTACCAGTTTTTACATAATGCAGCTGTCAGGTGTACGCCTACACCCCGTGCCTAGGTCGTGGCCATTTCTTTGAATGATGCCAAGGATATCCGGGACATGGTCATTTAACCCCCAAAAGCCATACACCAAATAATACATATTAAACAGGTTATGTAAATACATCAATCACAATACGATTTAAATGTCTACACACACCCGACCAAGCGGTACTCTTATAGTACCGTATCCCAAGCCCGTATAGAGAAAATAAGTTAAGAGTATTTACCTGAGCAAAGTATAAATCAAATACAGCAAGTGCACGTAGCTTTTACTGGGCTCCTAATCTGGAATGAAGGTTTTTAATAACCTATTAGAATCCTAACGGGTCTTTAATTAAGCCTAGACTTAGACCGGTTAGTTTTCAAACGGAAGACACGGTTCAAACGCATGATAAAGCGAAGACCGGTTTAGAATGTGGTTTTGACCCGACAAGCTTGCATGCTTGTTTAATATGGGTAACTTAAACACATTCTGGATTTTGAGACAAAAACGATATGGTTTGACCCGTTTCGGCTAATATATGCAACCTAGTTACATAAGCCGATCCGAACCCGAAATGTGCGTAACGAGTAACCACAAGAGTCATATACAAGTTTCCTAAGTTAATATGCCTTAAATATGTTGTGACATCAGTAAGATATCTTCTATTATGCCCCAAATGAATTTAAACTCAAATTACGCCCTGTAGGGGTATTTTGGTCATTTAAAAGATTATAAAAGAGTTTAATATAATTCTGAGTTTCGGGTCTGATGAAATCAGTAAAAATACTTAATTTACTAAGTTATATCAGTAGGGTATAACCTATATGAAATTTATCATTTCTAAACATACTATGCTCCGAAGGGGCATTTTGGTAATTTCACTTAAGGTTTAAAGGTTAAATCTGGAAATCTGAGTTTAAAACTTTTGCTTACTGAAAAAGTATAGAAATTTACTTAAAACATCAGTAGGTATCAAGTCTTATATATCTAATATGGTTTTAATACATACTATGCGTTCAAAACGCTTAAAAATGCTTAAAATGGCGATTTTGAGCTATTTCCGGGTTCTTAAAGGAAAGCTGATATTTTTACTATTCCAGAAGGCTTAAAATATTCTATTTATCATATTAGATCAGTAGAAAAAGGTTTGGTGTCAAAAGGTTTGGTAAAACTCATTTTATGGCTTAAAAGGGTAAAACCGACAACTACCGAAATAAGCTTAGAGCTCTAGGTTATGATCAGCCTAAAAATAAATAAAAATCTCCAAAAATCCCAAAATATTATTTTACATCAGTGGGTAAAAAGTTTCGTATCAAAAATTGGGTTTAGATAGGTTATATGCTAATTACGCCATTTAATTACTAAAAATCTTTCTAATTACGCTATTGAGCGTAACTCTTAATCTAGACTTCATACTGATGTCAAATTCTGGGTACAAGTTTATAAATCAGTACCTAAGGTTTCTACTCTTTTACATTTTCAAAATTCATGTTTTAAGGTCATAAAGGGCATAATAGTCAACATTTAGGCATTTAACAGAAATATGCATATCAGTCGGATAACTAATGAACCAAGTTGTATAATCACAAAGGGTTATACTTATATGAGACCTGGTCCCAAATAAGCTCTAAGGCATTCCTAAATCATGCTCAAACGGGTCAGAACTGAAAGTCAAAGCATGAGTCAAACTATGCGACTTTCGGTCCCGAACCGAGCCTAAACTGAAAATTGTCGAGTTGAACATGTATAGACATGTTCTTACATTAATTACCAAGTTATATTAATGGCAAAACAGGTTTCATAGCTTCTATATTGCTAATTATGCATTAATTTGAAAATAAGCTTCCTGTTGACTTTTTAATATCAAGTTTGACTCGACAATTGACCTAGTTAGAGTGGGAATCAGAGGGTGCCCTTTTAAGGGTTTATTGCCCACATAATTACCAACTCATATGTATTTTCAAAATTGAAATTTGACTGGAGAAATTAAGATTTATGACGAAGTCAAATCTTAATTACGACAGTTTGACTTTACGCTAATAAACTAAGCAAAACTGAACTAAAGGAGGTTAAGCATACTTACAATAGTCCTAAGCACGACTAATGATCACTATGGATGGGTCTTGAGGTCCAGGAACCTCCAAGAAGTGAGTTGTGAAGTTTACAAGTGAATGAGCAATGAAGAACCCAAATTCATGGCCCTTATATAGGTTTCTAGATGCAATTTGAGCATGCCAAACAAGTCTATGAATGAATCCAGATGATTACAAGTGTCCCTAGACCTTTTAAAACCATCAAACAAGCTCTAGGTATTGAAAACAACCCTCATAAGTCGGTAAAATGGACTGAACTGGCAGCTGTGTTGAATTTCTGATACTGGGGGACTCTGGCGGCCCGCGTAAGGATCCATAGGGACCTTACGCGCCCCGTGTGAGGGTCTGATCCGGTTACAAAGTTTCAAATATTGCATATTTGGTCCCTGGTCCTTCCAAACTTGATTTTAAGCTCATTTCTTGCACTTTAAACCCCCAAACTTGACTTTTAAGGACTCCAACTTATAAACCAACTTTGTTAAGTCCCTGGTTATTCATACGTTCACCGAAAAGTCTTAAATTTCAACGTTGACGCTTTTAACCCCTCGTATACGAATATTGTCATAACTTTCTCATATTTATCGAAACCTTGGGAAATTTTTATCACACATTCTTGTGAATACAATTAATCCTTACAAGGCTTCGGGTTCGTTAAAAGGTCACTCAGAGGTATACTTTAAACATGTTGACACATTTAACCCCTGTAGTTTGTAATTCCTCACTTTCTTTCATAATTAGCTTCGTATGATCCATGACTCATTCATTTAAGGGTATAAACATCATGTAGGGTTAATGAAAGATATATTTATCCATTGTTGACATTTGGAACACTTTTACACACGTAGATTCCTTGTTTGTCAAATTTAGTCCCTCTAAATCAATCTTTTGCACGTTTTAAGTCCATGACACGTGTCGATACATTATTGGACATAAATTTTAGAGGTGTTACATCCTCACCCCCTTAAAAGAAATCTCGACCCCGAGATTTACTGAAATAAATGAGGATACTTTTCTTTCATTGTGGACTCTATCTCCCACGTGTACTCGGGATCTCTGCGGGCATCCCATTTAACCTTGACAATAGGCACATGCTTCCTTCGATGCTTCTTAACCTGTCGATCCTCAATCGATAAAGGTTTTTCCACATATTTCAAGCTCTCATCTATATGCATATATGTATGCGGTATGACTAGCGATTCATCTACTAAACATTTCTTCAGATTGCAGATGTGGAACACATTATGAATACCACTGAGCTCTTCAGGTAAGTTTAACTTGTAAGCCACTGATCCAACACATTCGATGATCTCGAATGGACCTATATACCTTGGGATTAACTTACCTTTCTTACCAAATCACATCACTCCCTTCCAGGGTGATACTTTGAGCAAAACTTTATCACCAACCTCAAACTTTAGAGGTTTTCGCCTTTTATCAGCATAACTCTTCTGCCTATCCCTGGCAGCTTTCAGGCTGTCACGAATCTGGACAATATTGTCCGACACTTCAAAGACTAGGTCAGGTCCTGATAATTAAGCTTCCCCTACTTCTGCCCAACAAATAGGCGTTCTGCATTTTCTACCATATAGTGCCTCAAAAGGCGCAGCCTGAATGCTTGTATGGTAGCTATTGTTATAGGAGAACTCGATCAATGGCAGGTGGTTATCCCAACTACCACCTAAGTCAATCACACATGCACGAAGCATGTCTTCCAAAGTTTGGATGGTACGCTCACTCTGCCCATCCGTCTGAGGGTGGTAAGCCATACTAAAATTTAAGCGCGTGCCCAAAGATTGTTGGAAGCTTTTCCAAAAATGAGATGTGTATCTGGTGTCTCTGTCAAAGATAATAGCTACTGGTACACCATGCAGAGATACAATCATATCTACGTACAATTGGGCTAACATGTCGGAGCAATAAGTCTCCTTAATGGGTAGGAAATGTGCTGACTTAGTCAGTCTATCTACTATCACCCATATAGTATCGTTTCCTTTCCTCGTCTTTGGCAGCTTGGTGATGAAATCCATCATCACCATTTCCCATTTCCAAGTGGGAATTTCAGGCTGTTGTAGCAAACCTGACGGCTTTTGATGTTCAGCTTTAACTTGAGCACACGTCAAGCATTTAGCAACATAAGCGGCTATAGACTTTTTCAAGCCTATCCACCAATAATTCGCCTTTAGATCCTGGTACATCTTATCAACTCTAGGATGAACGGAATATTTGGAGCTGTGGGCTTCCTGGAGGATAACATCCCGAAGTCCTCCATAAACTGGAACCCATAAGCGCGTGCCCAAAGATTGCCGTAGGATAACTATTCTTCAGTTACTCCTAACTTTTCATCGGGATAGTTAGCTTCCAACATAGCTTCCTTCTGTGCAGCTAACAACCTTTCATTTAAACTGTTCTTTATCTCAATGCTTTTGGCATTGATTCTTACTGGCTTCACTTTTTCCTTTCTACTCAAGGCATCTGCGACTACATTGGCCTTGCCCGGATGGTATCTTATCTCACAATCATAATCCTTCAAAGTTTCCATCCAACGCCGCTGCCTCATATTTAAATCCTTCTGTTTGAACAGATGTTGAAGGCTTTTATGATCATAGATCACACACTTAGTTCCATATAGATAGTGCCTCCACAGCTTTAGCGCGAATATAACAGCACCCAGCTCCAAGTCATGGGTGGTGTAATTCTTCTAGTGCACCTTTAACTGGCGTAAAGCATAGGCAATGACCTTGCCTTTCTGCCTCAACACACAACCCAAAGTGTGTGTTTCAATCTTATCTTGTTTTAATAAAGGATCTTTCAAGAATGTCTAGTTTAGTCCCTCTAGTTTCTAAGGCATGTAAAATAGTTAAATCTCTAATTTCCATCTAGTTTAGTCCCTCTATTTTACGATTTAAGATACTATTTTCATGCTTGTTAGATTTTGATCATCTTTTTGTTTACAGATAGCAAAATTTCGTTTGGTTCGGTAGACATATTCTAGAGAACTCTTGACTTTAAATCATCAAAACTAAGAATAAAGAGCTTGATCTAGAAAAAGAATTGGACCTTATAAAACAAGAAATGTTGTCACAACCCACGCAAGTGAAGAAACGTATGATGTCAAAGATCAAGGCGGTGTTGAATTGTAACAACTGCCACTAAAATCAGTAGTTAGGACAATAATTAGTTAATAAGAAAACCCTAATTAAGCACCCAAGTAATTCTGCACTAGCCCTAAAATTTTCAGAACAATCAGAATCAGGATCAGGGCCCCTAAAACTCGAGGGGGGCAAACCCTAGTTGATAATTATCCTAATTAAAACGTTGCTTTGTTCTAATTGGTTGAAAAGTTGAGTCACCCAAGCTACAACCGAGCCTAGGCAGCCTATATTTAGACTGCTTAGCTTACGGACCGTAAAGGGTCCGGCTTACGGTCCGTAAGGAGGTCCCAAAACTTGCTATAAATAGCCGACATTGGCACTTAACTGTTGAACTTGAAACGACGCTTATACCTACTGTGTACGTCGAATTATAGCTGATATACCACAATTACACACACACGATCACGAGGTGCTGCCGCAATCAGGGTAATAACTCGATCGCTATTACGATTCAACGTCCGATCGATTATAACTATCCAACAATTGTCCGAGTGCTGCTCAAATTGAGCTTGTACTTTGTTATTCATTGTGATTTCAACTTGAATGTTTGAGTGCTTGTTCGAATTCGGACTATGCTCTGTCATTCGTTGTGAATCCATTGAATTGTTAAGTATCGCACTTGATAATAGTTGTGAGGGTTTAATCTCGTGAATTGACGTAACTGCTGAATTAGTTACTAATCCCGTTTGTGTGTGCATTGTTATTTAAATTAGGTTAGAAGGCTAATCAGTAAAGCTTATACTCTGCTCGTAAATCTGCAATGTGAGTCATTCTCTTTTTATCAACTGTTTTACAAAACTCCAAATTATTTTCAAAGTTATAATTACAGGGATTAAGTCTATGTAATCACCAAATTACAGCCGGTATGTGGGGTTTTGTATACATTACTTATTTCCCGTCACACTTGGACAAACGGGTGGCCAAGGGGTGATCTGACCACAGTCACAGACACCATTGGACAAATGGGCTAGCCAATGGATGGTCGAGTGACAAATACTGTGGGTAGTTGGTTTGATATCAGAAACATTGTAATTCCCCTTAATACTGTAGATTATAACAAATGTGTCGTTTTCAGTAAAATGAATGATTCACTCAGTATTTCCCCGCTGACAAAACCTTTTTCAAACATGTTTCAGGTGATATGGTATGAGCAAAGAAAAGTGCCGTGGAGCACTCCCAGCTTAGAAAAGTGGCTCAATGTAAATAAATAAATGAACATGTTTTGAAAATAAAGATTTCCCTGAGAAATCACATTATTGTAAATTTCGGGAATTTATCCCTAAGTTATGAAACGGGCAGTTTAATTATTGAAAGATCCTGTTTTAAAAAGACTTCCGCTGTCGCCTAAATTAAATACCACGGGATTCCTGTCCCGCAGCTCCTGAGAACGGGTCAACCGGGTCGGGGGCCGTGACAGGAAAAGGTGGTATCAGAGCCACTGTTTTAAGCTTACTGATTAAGCTCACTGTTCTAATTAATTTAGTTATATTTGAAAATTTATTTGTCATTCTGTGAATATATGCTTATTAACTGATTAATTGTTAAAATTACAGTATGGGTAAACAAAAGATTTCTGCTATCTATCGGCAAATTAGATAGTACCCCAAAGAACAGGGAACCTCTTCCTCCAAAACTCCCGTCAAGTTAGAGGAAGGAATCTTTGTTTCGTAAGGCAAATTATGAAAACCCACTTACACCAGAGAAAAGAAATTTGATTATTAGGAAGGGTCAAGAGAAAAAGAAACCCCAAACCAAGAGAGTGAGGTTTTAACCCGGAAATTCAGGAAATTAACAGTAATCCACCAGGGAAAAATAACTTAGATGAAAAATGGGCAAATCTGTATCTGCTCGCTACTGTAGCAGAAAATGCAAATCTTTAAACTCTAAATCTAGAAATAAGTACTTTCCAGTAAATAAATAAATAGATCTGAGTGTGTTCTGTTTGCTGTTATGTTGTACAAATTGGTGTGCAATAAAAATGTTTATTTGTTAAGCTTTGTTCCAAAGTTTTAACTTAGCATTTTGTGCATTTTTGCATATATGCCGTACAACATGAATGAGATGTCGGAAGCATTTCAGAACCTCAACCTCTATCCTGTGCCAATTGAAGTCTCCCACAACTTCACTGGTTACATTGCTGACATAGAGGAACCGCTAGAATTCCAAGCTCCACCGCTGGAAAAAAGCAAAACCTAAAAAGAAGAGAAGATATGTAGGGTGGCGAAAGGTGCGCCGAAGGAAACCTAGGAGACTCCCTAAAATAGAAAATCCTGTGAGTGTGAGCAAGGGAAAAGAAATAGAAACCGGAGAAAGTTCCAAGCCAGCAGAAATAAGGATAGACCTAAAGCAAAAGGGAATAGAGATCGGAGAAAGCTCTAAACAGTCTAAGGAAATCTTATTTCAGGACGAAATAGACCGGCTATTGGATAATTGTGATGTTCTAGAGCCTATCAACGATAATCTCTTCTCTTATCCTGCTACAGCCCAATTCCCAATAAACCTAGGACCAGCTATTCCAGACCCACTAGTTCACACCCGACCATTAGGCCAAATGGAAGAATGGTGGACCAATGACTGGCAATTCCAAAATATAGTTAATAGTCCCTATAGTTTCCTCCCACAATTTGATCCAGAACCTATCCCTAATCCGCCAATGAGCTATGAAAATTTAGCTGAACTACGTCAGTTTGGTGAAGAACTGATAGGCACCGGGAGTAGGATCCGGGAAATGGGGGAGCAGATTTCTTGGAAGTACGACGAGAGGGAGCGTCGTTACTGAAACTGCCAGTAAACCAAAAGATAGGAGGGGTTTGGAGAAGTTTGTTTGTATTATAACTAATATAGTAAAACTGATTCTGTAAAATGGGCAATAAAACACTGTAAGATAAAAAGTGTGTATTGAAGAAGGTATAATATATAAAATAAAACAGAAGTCGAAGCATCGACAATTTTGGCTATGCTTGCATGTTATAATGATCTGTGTATTTATCTGTGATTTTGTTATCAATAATTAGACACTAATAATTCCTATTAATACTAATTAGCAGATGGAAAACGCTAATAGTGAACCAGTTAATAAAATAAATCAGTCTGAGCAAAATCAGGAAGATCAATATATAACTAGACAAGATATTGAGCACTTTATTGCTCAAGGGATAGCCAATACTATTCCAGAAATTGTGGCTGCTGTTCAGAAACCTGCTGAACCACAATTAATTCCTAGTAAACGTATTCCGGAAGATAACGGCAGTAACAGCATAAATGGAGGCGGCAACCATGACGATCATGATCCGCAACAGGCCCCACTCCCTAAGAGAATGAAAGCTGCAACGCCTGGTTGCACTTACAAAGAATTTCTTGCCTGTAAACCCGCAGAATTTGCAGGTAATGAAGGGGCAACTGCAACACTGCGTTGGTTAGAGAAAACCGAGGCAGTAATTGCAATAAGTAAATGTGCTGAAGAAGATCAAGTGATGTATGCATCAAACTTGTTCAAAGAAGGGGCGTTAGAATGGTGGAACACGGTGCTACAAGCAAAAGGAAGAAGGGTGGCCTATGCGATGAATTGGGAAGAATTTAAGAGTCTTGTCGAAAGAAAATTCTGTCCCGAATACGAGAAGGAACAAATGGCAAACAAGTTCCTGAGTCATCGTATGTTAGGTGTAGACTGTCGAGGATATACTTCGACATTCTTCGAATATGCGAGAGTGGTACCTTCCCTGGCTTCGCCAGAAACCGGTACTTATTTCCCGTTATATTTGGGGATTAATTGGAGAAATCCGTAACATCGTTAAAGCTACGAGACCACGCACGATTGACGATGCTGTGGAATTAGCTAATACCTTAACCGATGAACTAGTCCGCACCAGAGAAGAAGATCGCAAGAAGGAATTGGCTCAGAAGATTACCCAGGGATTTCGTGTGGGTAATCATAGCAATAAATTCAAGAAAAGAGGAACCGGGCAATACTCGTCACTTCCTTTCTGCAGAAATTGCAAAAAGAAACACTATGGACAGTGCAATATATTTTGCAACTTCTGCAAGGCGAAAGGACATCGGGAAGAAGACTGCAGAAGGAAAACAAGAGTCTGTTATAACTGCAGAGAAACAGGACATTTCCAGTCTGAATGTCCTAAGTTAGCTAAACCAGCAGACAGTAGAGCTAAAACGACTGAAGGAACTACTAAGAAAAATGCACGAGCATTCCAGCTGACCACTCAAGAAGCCGAACTCATTCCAGAAGTGATAGCGGGTACGTTCTTAGTGCATAACGTCTATGCAAAAGTATTATTTGATTCTGCTGCAAACCAAAGTTTCATTAATACTGCATTCTGTCAAGCTCTTAACTTACCTCTAACTACCCTTAGGCAGATCTTTACTGTTGAAACGGCAGATGGAAATTCGGTCAACATAGACAAGGTTTTGCAAGAAGTAAAGATAGAATTGTTAGGTCATAAGTTTTCTGCAAACCTGTTACCTATGAATTTAGCCGGATTCGATGTAGTGTTAGGAATGGATTGGTTAATAGCCAACCATGCTCGAATCCTGTGTGATAAGAATTCCGTAGAAATCCGTACCCCCACAGGAGAAGTAATTCTAATTACAGGAGATAGACCTCGAAAGCCACTGAAATTCATTTCAGTAATGAAATTGGCTAGTTATTCAAGGAAACAAGAAAGGGTGTATATGATTTCTGTAATCATTAACACTAAAAGTAAGGAACTCCAGGACATCCCTATAGTTTCAGAATACCCAGATGTTTTTCCAGAAGAATTACCTGGGTTACCACCTGATAGGGAAGTAGAGTTTAGAATTCATTTAATTCCAAGTACTACACCAATAGCTAAGACACCTTATCGATTAGCACCTACTGAAATGCTAGAATTGAAAAAGCAACTAGATGAATTACTAAGCAAAAGATTCATACAACCTAGTTCATCCCCTTGGGGTGCACCAGTGTTGTTTGTGAAAAAGAAAGATGGATCAATGAGAATATGTATCGATTATAGGGAATTGAATAAAGTTACAATTAAGAACCGATACCCATTACCTAGGATTGATGATCTTTTTGATCAATTGCAAGGAGCTAGGTATTTCTCTAAGATAGATTTAAGATCTGGATATCACCAATTGAAAGTACAAGAGGAGGACATACCTAAAACTGCTTTCAGAACTAGGTATGGTCATTATGAGTTTACAGCCATGCCCTTTGGATTAACAAATGCTCCAGCTGCATTTATGGACATGATGAATAGAATCTGTAAACCATACTTGGATAAATTTGTAATCGTGTTCATTGACGATATACTCATTTATTTCAAAAGTCAGGAGGAACATTGTGAGCACTTACATGCACTCTTAACCTTGTTAAGAAAGGAAAAGCTTTATGCCAAATTCTCGAAGTGCGAATTCTGGCTACAAGAAGTGCAATTTTTAGGTCATATGGTGAATCACGAAGGAATTCACGTAGATCCTGCTAAAATAGAAGCAATCACGAATTGGAAAGCTCCACGAACGGTTATGGAAGTTAGAAGTTTTCTAGGATTAGCTGGATATTATAGACGATTTATTAAAGATTTCTTTAGGATAGATGTACCTTTAACTAAGCTAACCTGTAAAGCCGTTAAGTTTGAATGGGGATCTAGACAAGAGGAAGCTTTTAGGATTCTAAAGCACAAATTGACAAATGCTCCAATTTTAGCTTTACCCGAAGGAACTGAGGATTTTGAAGTATACTGTGATGCTTCAAAATTAGGATATGGGATGTGTGTTGATGCAACGCAAAAAGGTAATTGCATATGCCTCTAGGCAATTGAAAAAGCACGAAGAAAATTATACAACTCATGATCTAGAATTAGGAGCCATAATTTTTGCCCTTAAAATTTGGAGACATTATCTGTATGGAAGTAAGTTTACTATCTATACGGACCATAAGAGTTTAAGGTATATATTTGGGCAAAAAGAGTTAAATATGAGGCAAAGAAGGTGGATGGAAATCCTAAGTGATTACGACTGTGATATTCAATATCACGAAGGAAAGGCAAACGTAGTCGCAGACGCCTTAAGTCGTAAATATCATGAAAAGCAAAAGCAAGTCCGTGCTCTTAGGTTAAATCTACAATTAGATTTAATGGAACAAATAAAGGAAGTTCAGGGAACGGCAATCAAGGACGATGCCGAAGGAATGAAAGGTTACCTAAAGGAACTAGAACAAGGAAAAGATGGAATTTGGAGATTCCACAAGAGACGAATTTGGGTACCTAAGCAAGGAGAATTAAGAAATAAGATTTTAGAAGAATCTCATAACTCTAGGTATACTGTACATCCAGGAAATAATAAGATGTACCAAGATTTAAAAAATAATTTTTGGTGGATAGGAATGAAAAAGGATATAGCCGAATACGTATCTAAGTGTCTTACTTGTTCACAAGTTAAGGCAGAACACCAGAAACCTTCAGGACTACTACAACAGTTAGAAATGCCTGTATGGAAATGGGAACTCATAACAATGGATTTTGTTACTAAGTTACCCAAAACCAGAAAAGGTAACGATGCTATTTGGGTAATTGTGGATCGATTAACCAAATCAGCTCATTTTCTACCAATGAAGGAAACCTTTAGCATGGAAAGGTTAGCCAAGTTGTATATAGATGAAGTAGTATCCTTACATGGAGTCCCACTCTCCATTGTATCGGATAGAGATAGTCGTTTCACTTCCCGTTTCTGGACAAGTTTCCAAGAAGCAATGGGAACTCGACTTAATTTAAGTACTGCATATCATCCTCAAACGGACGAACAAAGTGAAAGGACGATACAAACCCTGGAAGACATGCTCCGAGCATGTGTAATTGACTTTGGAGGTAATTGGGATAGCCATTTACCATTAATTGAATTCTCCTATAACAATAGTTATCATTCGAGCATTGAAGCTGCTCCATTCGAAGCACTGTATGGACGCAAGTGCAGAACTCCCGTTTGCTGGGCAGAAATAGGAGAAAGTCAGTTATCAGGTCCAGAGATTGTGCAAGAAACTACTGACAAGATATCGCAAATCAAGGAAAGATTGAAGACAGCTAGAGATCGTCAGAAGAGCTATGCAGACAATCGCCGTAAGCCATTAGAATTTCAGGTAGGAGACAAAGTACTTTTGAAAGTTTCTCCTTGGAAAGGAGTAGTACGATTTGGTAAGAAAGGAAACTGAGTCCCAGATATGTTGGACCATTCCCAGTGATCCAACGAATAGGACCAGTAGCTTATCGTTTACAACTACCAGAAGAGTTAGCTGGAGTACATGATGTGTTTCATGTATCCAATCTCAAGAAATGTCTATCAGACGAATCCCTGGTAGTACCTCTTCAAGATATAGAGGTAAATGAAAAGCTGAAATTCATAGAGAAACCACTACAGATCGAAGATAGGAAAATCAAGTTTCTCAAACATAAGCGACTAGTGCTAGTAAAAGTCAAATGGGAATCCAAGAGAGGACCAGAGTACACTTGGGAACTGGAATCAGAGATGAAGCGAAAATACCCTCATCTATTTCAGTAAATCTCGAGGACGAGATTTTTTCTTAAGGTGGGGAGGATGTAACAACTGTCACTAAAATCAATAGTTAGGACAATAATTAGTCAATAAGAAAACCCTAAGTGAGACACCCAAGTAATTCTGCACTAGCCCTAAAATTTTCAGAATGATCGGAATCAGGATCAGGGCCCCTAAAACTCAAGGGGGGCAAACCCTAGTTGATAATTATCTACATATTACGTTGCTTAAAGCTGATTGGCCAAAATTTTTTATTCATGCAAGCTAGTCCCGAGCCTAGGCAGCCTATAATTAGACTGCTTAGCTTACGGACCGTAAGGGTCAGGGCATACGGTCCGTAAGGGAGACCAAAAATTACTATAAATAGCCGACCTTGGGACTTGCACAGGGGAGTTGAAACGACGTAAATTGTCCCTGTGTACGTCGAATTATAGCTGTTATATCACAATTAAACACACACGATCACGAGGTGCTGCCGCAATCAGGGTAATAACTCGATCGCTATTACGATTCAACGTCCGATCGATTATAACTATCCAACGATTGTCCGAGTGCTGCTCAAATTGAGCTTGTACTTTGTTATTCATTGTGATTTCAACTTGAATGTTTGAGTGCTGTTCGAATTCGGACTATGCTCTGTCATTCGTTGTGAATCCATTGAATTGTTAAGTATCGCACTTGATAATAGTTGTGAGGGTTTAATCTCGTGAATTGACGTAACTGCTGAATTAGTTACTAATCCCGTTTGTGTGTGTGCATTGTTATTTAAATTAGGTTAGAAGGCTAATCAGTAAAGCTTATACTCTGCTCGTAAATCTGCAATGTGAGTCATTCCCATTTTATAAACTCTTTTCTCACAGTTTGTGAGTCATTCTCTTTTTATTAACTGTTTTACAAAACTCCAAGTTATTTTTAAAGTTATAGTTACAGTGATTAAGTCTATGTAATCACCAAGTTACAGCCGGTATGTGGGGTTTTGTATACATTACTTATTTCCCGTCACACTTGGACAAACGGCTGGCCAAGGGGTGATCTGACCACAGTCACAGACACCATTGGACAAATGGGCTAGCCAATGGATGGTCGAGTGACAAATACTGTGGGTAGTTGGTTTGATATCAGAAACATTGTAATTCCCCTTAATACTGTAGATTATAACAAATGTGTCGTTTTCGGTAAAATGAATGATTCACTCAGTATTTCCCCGCTGACAAAACCTTTTTCAAACATGTTTCAGGTCATCTGGTATGAGCAAAGAAAAAGTGCCGTGGAAACACTCCCAGCTTAGAAAAGTGGCTGAATGTAAATAAATAAATGAACATGTTTTGAAAATAAAGATTTCCCTGAGAAATCACATTATTGTAAATTTCGGGAATTTATCCCTAAGTTATGAAACGAGCAGTTTAAATTATTGAAAGATCCTGTTTTAACAAGACTTCCGCTGTCGCCTAAATTAAATACCACGGGATTCCTGTCCCGCGGCTCCTGAAACGGGTCAAACCGGGTCGGGGGCCGTGACAGGAAAGGTGGTATCAGAGCCACTGTTTTAAGCTTACTGATTAAGCTCACTGTTCTAATTAATTTAAGTTTATTGAAAATTTTATTTGTCATTCTGTGAATATATGCTTATTAACTGATTAATTGTTAAAATTACAGTATGGGTAAACAAAAGATTTCTGCTATCTATCGCAAATTAGATAGTACACCCAAAGAACAGGGAACCTCTTCCTCCAAAACTCCCGTCAAGTTAGAGGAAGGAATCTTTGTTCGTAAGGCAAATTATGAAAACCCACTTACACCAGAGAAAAGAAATTTGATTATTAGGAAGGGTCAAGAGAAAAAGAAACCCCAAACCAAGAGAGTGAGGTTTAACCCGGAAATTCAGGAAATTAACAGTAATCCACCAGGGGAAAAATAACTTAGATGAAAAATGGGCAAATCTGTATCTGCTCGCTACTGTAGCAGAAAATGCAAATCTTTAAACTCTAAATCTAGAAATAAGTACTTTCCAGTAAATAAATAAATAGATCTGAGTGTGTTCTGTTTGCTGTTATGTTGTACAAATTGGTGTGCAATAAAAATGTTTATTTGTTAAGCTTTGTTCCAAAGTTTTAACTTAGCATTTTGTGCATTTTGCATATATGCCGTACAACATGAATGAGATGTCGGAAGCATTTCAGAACCTCAACCTCTATCCTGTGCCAATTGAAGTCTCCCACAACTTCACTGGTTACATTGCTGACATAGAGGAACCGCTAGAATTCCAAGCTCCACCGCTGGAAAAAGCAAAACCTAAAAAGAAGAGAAGATATGTAGGGTGGCGAAAGGTGCGCCGAAGGAAACCTAGGAGACTCCCTAAAATAGAAAATCCTGTGAGTGTGAGCAAGGGAAAAGAAATAGAAACCGGAGAAAGTTCCAAGCCAGCAGAAATAAGGATAGACCTAAAGCAAAAGGGAATAGAGATCGGAGAAAGCTCTAAACAGTCTAAGGAAATCTTATTCAGGACGAAATAGACCGGCCTATTGGATAATTGTGATGTTCTAGAGCCTATCAACGATAATCTCTTCTCTTATCCTGCTACAGCCCAATTCCCAATAAACCTAGGACCAGCTATTCCAGGACCCACTAGTTCACACCCGACCATTAGGCCAAATGGAAGAATGGTGGACCAATGACTGGCAATTCCAAAATATAGTTAATAGTCCCTATAGTTTCCTCCCACAATTTGATCCAGAACCTATCCCTAATCCGCCAATGAGCTATGAAAATTTAGCTGAACTACGTCAGTTTGGTGAAGAACTGATAGGCACCGGGAGTAGGATCCGGGAAATGGGGGAGCAATTTCTTGGAAGTACGACGAGAGGGAGCGTCGTTACTGAAACTGCCAGTGGACCAAAAGATAGGAGGGGTTTGGAGAAGTTTGTTTGTATTATAACTAATATAGTAAAACTGATTCTGTAAAATGGGCAATAAAACACTGTAAGATAAAAAGTGTGTATTGAAGCAGGTATAATATATAAAATAAAACAGAAGTCGAGGCATCGACAATTTTGGCTATGCTTGCATGTTATAATGATCTGTGTATTTATCTGTGATTATCTGTTATTTGGCATATAATTAGACACTAATAATTCCTATTAATACTAATTAGCAGATGGAAAACGCTAATAGTGAACCAGTTAATAAATAAATCAGTCTGAGCAAAATCAGGAAGATCAATATATAACTAGACAAGATATTGAACACTTTATTGCTCAAGGGATAGCCAATACTATTCCAGAAATCGTGGCTGCTGTTCAGAAACCTGCTGAACCACAATTAATTCCTAGTAAACGTATTCCGGAAGATAACGGCAGTAACAGCATAAATGGAGGCGGCAATCATGACGATCATGATCCGCAACAGGCCCCAATCCCTAAGAGAATGAAAGCTGCAACGCCTGGTTGCACTTACAAGGAATTTCTTGCCTGTAAACCCACAGAAATTGCAGGTAATGAAGGGGCAACTGCAACACTGCGTTGGTTAGAGAAAACCGAAGCAGTAATTGCAATAAGTAAATGTGCTGAGGAAGATCAAGTGATGTATGCATCAAACTTGTTCAAAGAAGGGGCGTTAGAATGGTGGAACACGGTGCTACAAGCAAAAGGAAGAAGGGTGGCCTTATGCAATGAATTGGGAAGAATTTAAGAGTCTTGTCGAAAGAAAATTCTGTCCCGAATACGAGAAGGAACAAATGGCAAACAAGTTCCTGAGTCATCGTATGCTAGGTGTAGACTGTCGAGGATATACTTCGACATTCTTCGAATATGCGAGAGTGGTACCTTCCCTGGCTTCGCCAGAACCGGTACTTATTTCCCGTTATATTTGGGGATTAATTGGAGAAATCCGTAACATCGTTAAAGCTGCGAGACCACGCACGATTGACGATGCTGTAGAATTAGCTAATACCTTAACCGATGAACTAGTCCGCACCAGAGAAGAAGATCGCAAGAAGGAATTGGCTCAGAAGATTACCCAGGGTTCCGCGTGGGTAATAATAGCAATAAATTTAAGAAAAGAGGAACCGGGCAATACTCGTCACCTCCTTTCTGTAGAAATTGCAAAAAGAAACACTATGGACAGTGCAATATATTTTGCAACTTCTGCAAGGCGAAAGGACATCGGGAAGAAGACTGCAGAAGGAAAACAAAAGTTTGTTATAACTGCAGAGAAACAGGACATTTCCATTCTGAATGCCCTAAGTTAGCTAACCCAGCAGACAGTAGAGCTAAAACGACTGAAGGAACTACTAAGAAAAATGCACGAGCATTCCAGCTGACCACTCAAGAAGCCGAACTCATTCCAGACGTGATAGCGGGTACGTTCTTAGTGCATAACGTCTATGCAAAAGTATTATTTGATTCTGGTGCAAACCAAAGTTTCATTAATACTACATTCTGCCAAGCTCTTAACTTACCTCTAACTACTCTTAGGCAGATCTTTTCTGTCAAAACGGCAGATGGAAATTCTGTCAACATAGATAAGGTTTTGCAAGAAGTAAAGATAGAATTGTTAGGTTATAAGTTTTCTGCAAACCTGTTACCTATGAATTTAGCCGGATTCGATGTGGTATTAGGAATGAATTGGTTAATAGCCAACCATGCTCGAATCCTGTGTGATAAGAATTCCGTAGAAATCCGTACTCCCACAGGAGAAGTAATTCTAATTACAGGAGATAGACCTCGGAAGCCACTGAAATTCATTTCAGTAATGAAATTAGCTAGTTATTCAAGGAAACAAGAAATGGTGTATATGATTTCTGTAATCATTAACACTAAAAGTAAGGAACTTCAGGACATCCCTGTAGTTTCAGAATACCCAGATGTTTTTCCAGAAGAATTACCTGGGTTACCACCTGATAGGGAAGTAGAGTTTAGAATTCATTTAATTACAGGTACTGCACCAATAGCTAAGACACCTTATCGATTAGCACCTACTGAAATGCTAGAATTGAAAAAGCAATTAGATGAATTACTAAGCAAAGGATTCATACAACCTAGTTCATCCCCTTGGGGTGCACCAGTGTTGTTTGTGAAAAAGAAAGATGGATCAATGAGAATGTGTATCGATTATAGGGAATTAAATAAAGTCACAATTAAGAACCGATACCCATTACCTAGGATTGATGATCTTTTTGATCAATTGCAAGGAGCTAGGTATTTCTCTAAAATAGATTTAAGATCTGGATATCACCAACTGAAAGTGCAAGAGGAGGACATACATAAAACTGCTTTCAGAACTAGGTATGGTCATTATGAGTTTACAGTCATGCCCTTTGGATTAACAAATGCTCCAGCTGCATTTATGGACATGATGAATAGGATCTGTAAACCATACTTGGATAAATTTGTGATCGTTTCATTGACGATATACTCATTTATTCCAAAAGTCAGGAGGAACATTGTGAGCACTTGCATGCACTCTTAACATTGTTAAGAAAGGAAAAGCTTTATGCCAAATTCTCAAAGTGCGAATTCTGGCTACAAGAAGTTCAATTTTTAGGTCATATGGTGAATCACGAAGGAATTCACGTAGATCTTGCTAAAATAGAAGCAATCACGAATTGGAAAGCTCCACGAACGGCTATGGAAGTTAGAAGTTTTCTAGGATTAGCTGGATATTATAGACGATTTATTAAAGATTTCTCTAGAATAGCTGTACCTTTAACTAAGCTAACCTGTAAAGCCGTTAAGTTTGAATGGGGATCTAGACAAGAGGAAAATTTTAGGATTCTAAAGCACAAATTGACAAATGCTCCAATTTTAGCTTTACCCGAAGAAACCAAGGATTTTGAAGTATACTGTGATGCTTCAAAATTAGGATATGGAGGTGTATTAATGCAACGCAAAAAGGTAATTGCGTATGCCTCTAGGCAATTGAAAAAGCACGAAGAAAATTATACAACTCATGATCTAGAGTTAGGAGCCATAATTTTTGCTCTTAAAATTTGGAGACATTATCTGTATGGAAGTAAATTTACTATCTATACGGACCATAAGAGTTTAAGGTATATATTTGGGTAAAAAGAGTTAAATATGAGGCAAAGAAGGTGGATGGAAATCCTAAGTAATTACGACTGTGATATTCAGTATCACGAAGAAAAGGCAAACGTAGTAGCAGACGCCTTAAGTCGTAAATATCATGAAAAGCAAAAGCGAGTCCGTGCTCTTAGGTTAAATCTACAATTAGATTTAATGGAACAAATAAAGGAAATTCAGGGAACGGCAATCAAGGACGATGCCGAAGGAATGAAAGGTTACCTAAAGGAATTAGAACAAGGAAAAGATGGAATTTGGAGATTCCACAAGAAACGAATTTGGGTACCTAAGCAAGGAGAATTAAGAAATAATATTTTAGAAGAATCTCATAAATCTAGGTATACTGTACATCCAGGAAATAATAAGATGTACCAGGATTTAAGAAATAATTTTCGGTGGATAGGAATGAAAAAGGATATAGCCGAATACGTATCTAAGTGTTTAACCTGTTCACAAGTTAAAGCCGAACATCAGAAACCTTCAGGACTACTACAACAGTTAGAAATGCCTGTATGGAAATGGGAACTCATAACAATGGATTTTGTTACTAAGTTACCCAAAACCAGAAAAGGCAATGATGCTATTTGAGTAATTGTGGATCGATTAACCAAATCAGCTCATTTTCTACCAATGAAGGAAACCTTTAGCATGGAAAGGTTAGCCAAGTTGTATGTAGATGAAGTAGTATCCTTACATGGAGTCCCACTCTCCATTGTATCGGATAGAGATAGTCGTTTTACTTCCCGTTTCTGGACAAGTTTCCAAGAAGCAATGGGAACTCGACTTAATTTAAGTACCGCATATCATCCTCAAACAGATGGACAAAGTGAAAGGACGATACAAACCCTGGAAGACATGCTCCGAGCATGTGTAATTGACTTTGGTGGTAATTGGGATAGCCATTTACCATTAATTGAATTCTCCTATAACAATAGTTATCATTCGAGCATCGAAGCTGCTCCATTCGAAGCACTGTATGGACGCAAGTGCAGAACTCCCGTTTGTTGGGCAGAAATAGGAGAAAGTCAGTTATCAGGTCCAGAGATTGTGCAAGAAACTACTGACAAGATATCGCAAATTAAGGAAAGACTGAAGACTGCTAGAGATCGTCAAAAGAGTTATGCGGACAATCGCCGTAAACCATTAGAATTTCAAGTCGGAGACAAAGTACTATTAAAAGTATCTCCTTGGAAAGGAGTAGTACGATTTGGTAAGAAAGGAAAACTGAGTCCCAGATATGTTGGACCATTCCCAGTAATCCAACGAATAGGACCAGTAGCTTATCGTTTACAACTACCAGAAGAGTTAGCTGGAGTACATGATGTGTTTCATGTATCCAATCTCAAGAAATGTTTATCAGACGAATCCCTGGTAGTACCTCTTCAAGATATAGAGGTAAATGAAAAGCTGAAATTCGTAGAGAAACCCCTACAAATAGAAGATCGGAAGATTAAGTTTCTCAAACATAAACGACTGGTGTTGGTAAAAGTCAAATGGGAATCCAAGAGAGGACCAGAATATACTTGGGAACTGGAATCAGAGATGAAGCGAAAGTACCCTCATCTATTTCAGTAAATCTCGAGGACGAGATTTTTCTCAAGGTGGGGAGGATGTAACAACTGCCACTAAAATCAATAATTAGGACAATAATTAGTCAATAAGAAAACCCTAATTAAGACACCCAATTAATTCTGCACTAGCCCTAAAATTTTCAAAACAATCAGAATCAGGATCAGGGCCCCTAAAACTCGAGGGGGGTAAACCCTAGTTGATAATAATCTAAAATAAAACGTTGCACACTTCTGATTGGCCAATTTTATTGATTCACCCAAGCTAGTCCCGAGCCTAGGCAGCCTATATTTAGACTGCTTAGCTTACGGACCGTAAAGGTTCGGGCTTACGGTCCGTAAGGGAGCCTCAAAATTTGCTATAAATAGCCGACATTGGCACTTAACTGTTGAACTTAGAACGACGTAAAATCTCTGTGTATACGTCGAGTTATAAGCAATTCAGTTCACCACACACACACACGATCACGAGGTGCTGCCGCAATCAGGGTAATAACTCGATCGCTATTACGATTCAACGTCCAATCGATTATAACTATCCAACAATTGTCCGAGTGCTGCTCAAATTGAGCTTGTACTTTGTTATTCATTGTGATTTCAACTTGAATGTTTGAGTGCTGTTCAAATTCGGACTATGCTCTGTCATTCGTTGTGAATCCATTGAATTATTAAGTATCGCACTTGATAATAGTTGTGAGGGTTTAATCTCGTGAATTGACGTAACTGCTGAATTAGTTACTAATCCCGTTTGTGTGTGCATTGTTATTTAAATTAGGTTAGAAGGCTAATCAGTAAAGCTTATACTCTGCTCGTAAATCTGCAATGTGAGTCATTCTCTTTTTATCAACTGTTTTACAAAACTCCAAATTATTTTCAAAGTTATAATTACAGTGATTAAGTCTATGTAATCACCAAATTACAGCCGGTATGTGGGGTTTTGTATACATTACTTATTTCCCGTCACACTTGGACAAACGGGTGGCCAAGGGGTGATCTGACCACAGTCACAGACACCATTGGACAAATGGGCTAGCCAATGGATGGTCGAGTGACAAATACTGTGGGTAGTTGGTTTGATATCAGAAACATTGTAATTCCCCTTAATACTGTAGATTATAACAAATGTGTCGTTTTCAGTAAAATGAATGATTCACTCAGTATTTCCCCGCTGACAAAACCTTTTTCAAACATGTTTCAGGTGATATGGTATGAGCAAAGAAAAGAAGTGCCGTGGAGCACTCCCAGCTTAGAAAAGTGGCTCAACGTAAATAAATAAATGAACATGTTTTGAAAATAAAGATTTCCCTGAGAAATCACAGTATTGTACATTTCGGGAATTTATCCCTAAGTTATGAAACGGGCAGTTTGAATTATTGAAAGATCCTGTTTTAAAAAGACTTCCGCTGTCGCCTAAAATAAATACCACGGGATTCCTGTCCCGCGGCTCCTGAAACGGGTCAAACCGGGTCGGGGGCCGTGACACTCACATATTTAATATATATGTATACTTATATAGTTATATTAATATCCTACAACTAAGTCCATCATAGATCGTCATGTATTATCATGTAAGTCAAGCATGGAGGATTTATCCTTTTTGTATGATTCACCACTACACAAAATCATCACAAGGATGATTCGGAGGGTCATGAATAGAAAGAAATAAAAGAAACTAACTAATATATGTCAAGTAGCCAAGTAATCTTTAACCCGGGTGAACCACCACAACATGGAAAGAATTAAGTAAGTGTTGGAGGCTAGACGGGGTTAAGTTACTTTAAAACTAGAAAGCTACTTGGATTAACCAATAAAACATCAAGTGAGGTGTGGAATCAAGTTAGGAATACTAAAGCATCCAATGTTCACACTTGCATCTAACATAAGTCTCATCATATGAACTATGGCAAACTTATGTGACTTCAACACTTGTGGGTTGTATTGAACCCTAACAAATCAGAAAGTTTAGAGGTTTTTTGTACCTCTAAACTTGTAAGAATCGACTCTAACAAGTTCCACAACCATTGATTGCACACCCCAACCGATGGCGGAAACATCGGGGCGTGCACTGGGCGAAACAGATTGTTCAAGAGAATCCATAACAACTATTAATGTCATTATATTTAACGTTTAACGTCCCATACCGTCAAACATATAAAGCAAACAGTCATTACAGATATAGTCTCAAAAACAAATAAGTTGTTCCGACAACTCAGATTTATTTGGTTTGTTTCTAGACTCCCTAGCTTGTTTCGTCCCAGCAAACATAGCATCCTAAACACCTGTCACATACGTTAAAATAAAGTCAATACATAGAATGTAAAGGTGAGTACACAAGTTTAATTAGCATATAGTTTAGCGAAAGCGTTTACGCATAACCAGCATGTATCACGTAACAGGCGAAGCAAGTAACTATCAAAACTATGTTCACACTTAACCACATGACTGCGTTGTAGAGTATGCGCAACACATGTCCAACGGATGCATGAAGTAAAGAGATGTGATCCCTACCAATCCCTGTCCACGACAGGTGCTGAGTCCAAACTATAGTACTATCGTTGATAGAGGTGGTACCATGTAACACTGTCTAAGCATAGTAACAAGCATTCAAGTTCACGTATGACATGCGGGAGCGGTTAGCGTTAAAAGTGTTTGCATTGTGTGTTGGTGTATGTTGTTATCGCGAACATATGTGACACCCAAAGTGCTTTAAAAGGGAAATGGGTTTGAGTATACTCACAGTGCTTGTTTAGCTAGTAAACACAGTACTTGGATTGAAGGGAGAGCGTGGAGATTAGCCTGAGCATAGAATAGTAGCGTAAGCATTGAACAGCGTGTAAACAGTGCGTCGGATAAGATAAGTGCCGGATGGTGAGTCGAACGGATGGTCATCCGGACGGATGGTCATCCGGATGGATGACCATTCGAACGGTTGATCATTCGAATGAGTGAGTGTGTTTGCAAATCGTTTTGAACTTTTGATGTTTTCGTTGTAGTATAAATCCAGTCATTCGATCGGATGGTCATCCAGACGGATGGCCATACGATCGGATGGCTATTCGAGTGAAAATTTGGTAGCTTGAAGTTTTGGTCAAATTGTTTAAGTGTTGAAAGTTATAAAAGGACAAATCACTTGGTCGAATAGTCATTCGATCGGATGGTCATCCGATCGAATGGCTATTCGATTGGGCAAACTGTTGTTTTGAAAATTTCACAAAGTTTTGCTAAGTTAAAAGTTTTGAGTTTTGACAGAGACGGCATGACGACGTGTCAAACAACGGGGAAACCACACCAAGTCCAGCTCAGTCGATCGGATGGGAATCACCCCATTCGATCAGCCTAACTGTTCTTGATGGAATTTCATGTTCAACCCGTGAATCGGTCGTCTCCCCGGTGGAAATCCGTTCTCAGACCGGTTCTCAACTAGAGTATGAGTGGAGAGCCTGAATGAGTCTAGGTTCCATCGGTTTTGTGAAGATAGTGAAGAAAAGTATGAAACCAGTTGAAAATGTGTGGATCTTGTGGAGATTTGTGTAAAATAGTGTGGAAATCCTTTAGATCTGGACAAATCTTGATGAGATTATGTCACACTACAGTTCTCATAAGGAACCGTGAGGACGTCACTTTAAAGAAGTCCAAATCAGGTGATTTCATGGTGAAAATCAGTGATTTTGATGGAGAAGATGATGAGAAAGTGTGTAGTGATGATGGAAGTACAAGATTTAGGGAGAATTACTTACGGAATAGCCTTGGATCGAGTGAAAAGTACTTGAGAGAGAACTGGGAGCGTCTGGGTTGGATAGAGCTGTCACATCAATGAACAGTGATGTGACAGGCAGGTATTTATAGTGGGGAGAGAAGATAAGGCGGTGGAGAGTGAGTGCGATGGTCGGATAGCCAGTCGATCGGATGGCCATCGGATCGGATGGTCATCCGGACGGATGTCCATTTGATGGGATGGTCATTCGATCAGACGGCTTGTGCGAGTTGGTTTTCCAACTTTCGTTTCGTGCGTTGAGCGTTGCTTTGCGTTTGAGCGAGTTACGAGTAAGCGTTGCGATGAGATAACCACATAACATTAAACAAATAATCACACAAATAACACACATAACACATAAAATGCATAAAAGTAAATATGCATTTCGAGTTGCGATGAGATTGCGATGCGATAGCCTTTAGTGCATGCATGCGATGCGATATGCGATAAAATGCGTTTAAGTAGTATGTGTTGTAAACAGAGTTAAATGCGATAACTGTGTTTTGAATAAGCGTTGTGAATGCATTGTAAAACATAGTTTAAAATGTAGCGAAAACCCTTGGCGATAATTGGAATCTCGAGGGTACAAGTCAATTGAGTAAGAAATGACAGATCTAAGTAATGACCCGGAAAGTCGGGTTGTTACAACCTCCCCTACTTTATGGAATTTCGTCCCGAAATTAAGGTGCAGGCGTAACGAAGAGATGTGGATATTTAGCTTTCGTATCACTCTCGAGTTCCCAAATGAACTTGGCGCCGCGTTTGCCTTCCCAGCGAACCTTCACTATTGGAATGCATGAGCCTCGGAGTTTCTTGGTCTCTCGGTCCATGATTTCTGCTGGCTTTTCCACGAAGTGTAGAGTTTTGTTAACTTGAAAATCCTCGAGAGGGACATGCAGGTTTTCTTCGGCTTGGTATTTATTGAGGTTTGAAACGTGGAAAGTCGGGTGTACGTTGCTGAGTTCCTCCGGTAATTCGAGTCGGTAGGCCACTTTGCCAATTCTTTCCAGAATCTTAAAGGGTCCAACGTATCGAGGCGCTAGCTTTCCTTTCTTGCCGAATCAGATCACCCCCTTCCAAGGTGAAACCTTTAGGAGTACGTGATCACCAACTTCGAACTCAAGGAGCTTGCGGCGTTTATCAGCGTAACTCTTTTGACGACTCCGAGCTTTCAAGAGATTGTCTCGTATTTGGAGGATCTTGTCAGTCGTTTCTTGTAGTAACTCAGGACTGGTAATTTGCGCATCTCCGATCCTGTGCCATACAATGGGCGATCGACATTTTCTTCCATATAATGCCTCAAAGGGTGCCATTTGAATGCTAGAGTGATAACTATTGTAGTACGAGAATTCGACTAAAGGTAAATGTGAATCCAAATTACCACCAAATTTTATAACGCACAAACGAAGCATGTCTTCAAGGGTGCGAATCGTGCGTTCAGTCTGACCGTCGGTCTGGGGATGGAAAGCGGTACTTAGATTAAGAGTAGTACCGAGAGCGGATTGAAAAGTTTCCCAAAGGCGCAAGGTAAATCGACCATCACGGTCAGAGATGATGTCACGAGGTGTCCCATGTCGACAAATGACTTTGTCGGTATAGATTCATGCTAATCGTTCAACCTTATACTCTTCTCGTATCGGCAGAAAGTGGGAGGATTTCGTAAGGCGATCAACGATAAACCAAATGCTATCGTGACCTGATGGCGTGCGAGGGAGTTTCGTAATGAAGTCCATAGCTATACTCTCCTATTTCCACATAGGGATCTCGGGTTGTACAAGTAAGCCAGAGGGTCGTTAGTGTTCAGCCTTGACTTTCGAACAAGTCAGGCATTTCGAAACATAGAGAGTGATATCCTTCTTCATTCCAGGCCACCAATACCTGGCACGAAGGTTCTGGTACATCTTGTCGGCATCGGGATGAATGGAATATCAAGACTTGTGGGCTACAGTCAGCAATATCTCCCGAAGGTTATTGCGACTGGGGATCCAAATTCGGTCGAGATAGTAATAGATACCGCTCGATTTGGTGACAAGCTGAGTTTAGGCACCACCCTTCATTTCCTCTTTCAAGGTATTCTCAATGAAGCATGCGTGCTGAGCGTCGCGAATTAGGGCCTCGAGGTTCTGTTGGGCTTGAATGTTACGAATGTCACACCCCAACCGATGGCGGAATCATCGGGGCGCGGCACTGAGCGAAACAGATTGTCCAGAAGTTTCCACAACAACTATTATTACAAATTCAGTTAAATGATACATCCCATACCGTATCCCAAACAAATAAACAAGTTATCATAGAAAGCAACTAGGCAAATAAATCCGTTCCGACAACTCAGATTCAATTATTATTACAGACAATTGTTTATTATTTCTAGACTCCCTAGCCTCGATTTCATCACCACACGCCTAAGCATCCTAGCAACTTAAGCACCTGTCACATACGTTAAAATAAAGTCAATACATAAAATGTAAAGGTGAGCACACAAGTTTGATAATAGCATATAGAGTTCGAATAGTTTACGCATAACCAGGCACGTACACAGAGGAAAACGATGCATGTTAATTATCGGCATGGGACCATCGATACCAACGACTGCGGGTTGACCGTCCGAGACGGTTCGCAATACATTATTACCACCGTAATCCATGCAAGTAATTGTCCTTAACAACCCCCGTGTGAATGGGTGCTGAGTCCAAACTATAGTACTATGTTGCTAAGGCAGGTAGATAGCACTCCACATGTAAACATAATAAACAGCATTCATTTAGTCAAATAGCACATGCAATCGGTTAGCGTTCAAATAGTTCGTGTTTGATTGTGATTTGATAGGTAACGTATGTAACACCCAGAAGTGCTAAAAGCAAAAAGGGATCGAGTATACTCACAGTGATTGATTGTGGATTGAAGGGAGCGCTGAGAGTAGGATTAGCCTGAATAGTTCGATAGCATAACAATAAGTAACGCAGAAAAGTAAACAAGTGTGGATGGATCGAATGGGCTGGTCGATCGAACGGCAAGTTCGATCGAACAGGCTGTTCGGTCGGCTGGTGTGTCCGGTTGGACAGTCCTGTTCGATCGGCCGGTAGGCTCGATCGACTGGGCCATTCGAGTGGATTGTTTCTTCCTCTGGTGTGTTTGTGTTTGAGGATTTGAACTTTTGAAGTTTTCGTTGCAACATTTGAGGACACTGAAGTGTTCCTACCTTTCAAGTCGATCGATCGAACGGTTCGTTCGATCGGCTAGCTCACTCGATCGGCTAGGAACTTCAGAATTAGTCCTCAACTGAATGTCACTCGATCGAACAGTCTGTTCGATCGGCTGGCATTCCCTACTACGAACGAGTTGTGAAAACGATTAAGTGTTGAAGCATAGTATCTCATGATCCGAACAGTAATGTTCACCAATCGAGTGACATATTCGATCGAACACTACTTCGTCAATACTATACCTCAAAAGTTTGGAAAAGTGAGACGCCATGTGCTAGCCGATCGGCTGGCCCAGTCGATCGGCTGGTGTGTCCGATCGGCTGGGCTGTTCGATCAGCCTAGCCGTTCGGCCAGCAGTCTGACCTGGTCGGCCTTTCGTCTAACACTTGGTCGTCTGGTTACTTGTCATTATATCGAGGTAGTTTGATAACGAGTTGAACTATGATACCTTCGTTCTTACCCGTCTCTCCGGCTCGGACAGGAATCACCCAAATCCGTCCGTTGAGTGGCTCGGAACGTTGGCTTAGAGTTTAACCCGAAATCGATGAACCTTGTTCATAGAACCCGAATCTTGAACCTTTTAACTGTTTGAATGATTAGTTAGCCGGTTCAAGCTCCGTTTTTATCGGTTGAAGGCATTGAGTGTAAAAGAGTTGAAAGAAAGTTGGGATTCCTTCCTTCAGTTCTTCACAACATGTGGATGTTTAGATCTTTGATAGATCTTAGCTTGTTTATGTGGAAATCGGTTAGATCTAAGCTAATCATAGTTGAATGAGGCCAAAACATGATGTTCTTCAAGAACACCATGATGACATCACCCAAGAACACTTAGATCTTGGTGATTTCACGGTTAGAATCCAAGTTTTGAAAGACAGAAAGGTGTAGAATCAAGTAATGATCAAAAACATACAAGAATTAGAGTGAGAACTTACCGGGATTGAGAGAAATCTGAGAAAAGATGAAGAATAGGAGCTGGTCGGACAGAACTTTCCAAAAGTGGAAATGAAGACAAGGACAGCCCTATTTATAGGCTTCCAAAAAGGGAAAGTGGCAGCCGATCGGCCAGGAGTTACGATCGAGTGGGCTGCTCGATCGGCTGGCAAGATGCTAGCCGATCGGCTGGCCTGTTCGATCCGGATGCTTCCTGTTCGATCCGAGACCCACTTCGAGTATTTCGCGACGATTTTCGACGTTTCGATTTCGATGGACGATGACACGAATATGATAGAGTTCCTAGTCAAATTACTTTCAGTCCCAACTACTATATCTAACATACAATCTTCTATAAGTCACGTTTCGATGTCGGTTTCGATTGAGTTCGATTGCCTTTCGAGTTTCGATTCGATTTTCGATTGATTTGCTTGAATACCACACCAAACATAAAGCAAACACGCACAAGTAACACATAAGGCACACACACACACGTATAACAATACCACAATTCGCATAATTCGAGTCTCGAGTTCGATGATTGTTAGATCGGTTTGATTACTGATTAGTTAACTTTATCGCATTGTTACTTCCTATCATTCATAGTCGTAGATCGGTTCGCGTTTAAAACACATTCGATTACTTCGATTCTTGCTGATTACAACGCTTACTCCACATAATACAACTAAAACACAAAATCGACTATTTACAGTCAAAGGAAGTCAAAGTTGACTTGGACTTTGACTTTGACTTTGACATTCGAAAACACGGGGTGTTACAACGAACACTATGTAAATAGCTTCGTCGGCTAAGAGCATTGGCAACGACATTTGCTTTGCCTTGGTGGTAGCGAATCTCACAGTCGTAGTCGTTGAGAAGTTTAACCCATTTGCGTTGGCGCATATTCAGTTCCTTCTGGTTCAAGATATGTTGTAGGCTCTTTTGGTCGGTGAAGACCATACACTTGGTACCATAAAGGTAGTGACGCTAAATCTTTAACACAAAAACAACTGCACCGAGTTCAAGATCATGGGTTGTGTAGTTCGTCTCGTGGATCTTGAGCTGACGAGACGCGTACGCGATAACCTTGTCTCGTTGCATAAGGACACAACCAAGACCTAGGTTAAAGCCATCGCAATTGTGACAACTGGCACCAAACCGGTAATTTCCGTACATTTTAATTATTATTTAATGACTGCTATTATGTGCTTAAATGTCATCATTTACTGATTAGATGCTAAGCAAGTGAATTCATGCACGTTGTATACTACAAAATATTGCTTTATGCAAAAACGAGAGCGTTGCGTCAGAAATATTAGTAAACTCACCGGTAAGACACACTGTGTCAACGGAACTGCAGAAAGCAGTCAGACATTAGAATTGAGGCCTAGTTGTAAGTCCTACGACAAAGGTACATTAAAACCCAAGAGTACATATCAGGGTTTAATTTATGGTCGTTACGAAAGCTAAAACACGCACTAAAAGGCACCCGAAACACACTTTAAGAGCAGAACTAATTACGACAAAACTGCGAAACGAACGTTGATGGCCGCCCGGATAATATTTAATCCCACAAATATTCTGTTATGATTAGAATTTAATTTTAATCAGGTTCATGTTGAAAAAAATAAGTTAAAACGCTTAAAAACATTATTATTATTTTTTTTTTCATGTTTAAGCGCGTACCGTGTGTTCCTACGCGACACAGTGCTTACATTGCAAAACGCAGACAACGCAGAAAACCTAGGAATATGCTAGGAATATTCCAAGAATATGCTAGGAATATGCTAGGAATATTCCAGGAATATGCCAGGAATATGCCAGGAATATGCTAGGAATATGCTAGGAATATTCCAGGAATATGCCAGGAATATGCTAGGAATATTCCAGGAATATGCCAGGAATATGCTAGGAATATTCCAGGAATATGCCAGGAATATGCTAGGAATATTCCAGGAATATGCCAGGAATATGCTAGGAATATGCCATATGGAATGTCTATAAATACCTTGAGATGGCACATTAGACAATTCACCACCCAACACCATAAAACTACTCTCTCCTCTCCCTCAAAAACTTTTGGCCGAACACCCCTTGATCATCCATCATATTTTTCGATTTTGTTCTTCACATTCCAACATCATACAAGTGTCAAGTGTCACGCATAAGAAGGCTTGGTACACTCGGAGATCGAAAGACCTCATCCTCTAGCTTTTATCCACTTCATGTGCGCTTAGATTCCTCCCTAGCCTCGAGCTAGTGGTATGTTACTTAATACACCTTCTTGAACTATTTTGAAGTGGTTAATGTGATGTGTAATGATTAAAACTCGAAATCTTACAAAATGGTTCATTAAAGTCTACTAAAAACATGAAAAACGATGGTTAAAAGCTCACTAGTTGTGTAAATGTTGTAGTAATTGAAATTTGTGATTATTTAGACCCGATCTATGTTGTGGTAGCTCGGATCATCGTTTAACCCGGTTTGGTCGTGATCATGAATCATGACATAAGGTTGTTTTGAATGAAACAAGGGTTAAAGGGTGAAGCTCTACCACATACGAATCATGAACTTGTATAAAAGCGTTTTACTTGTGAAATAGTGTTTAAAACTAGCCGATCTATGTAGCTACAAGTGGTATTTTCAAAAGACCAAGCGTCAAAAGAAATCACATGTTCTAAACCGGATCTTACACAAACAAAAGTGATTTTTGTGAACAAACAAGTGTGTGGACACTTGTGTAACAAAAGTTTTTAGCAAAGAAATAATTTTCGTAAAAACTGACTAGAAGTTGTGAAACTTCATATTCTTTAAAAATAAGGTTTTTAAGAAATCAAACTTATTTATAAAGATAACAAGACTTACTAAATGTGCTAGTAAGTTACTACACAATTTTGGTAAGTATTCAAGTTCATGAAATGGGGAAAATTAGTGATTGTTGTTGATGATTATTGTTGATAATTGTTGTTGATGATTGTTGACGATTTAAAAGAAAATAAACACATGTTTTGAAAACATGGGAAACCTCCATTTTTAGGGGAAACTCTGTCAAAATTTTTATAAATCTTGACACTTAGAAAAATATAAGTTTTTGAGAAACTTATTCCCTAAAAATGTATTTAAGAGTATTACCAAGGTTTCCCTAATTTTTGGTGATAAGAAATGAGGATTTCTTCAAGCATAAAAATGGATATAAGTATGCATTTTTGAAAGAAAAATATATATATTATTTATCACCAACTTTTGTGCTAAGTGTATACCATATGTGTTATACATGCTAGCGTATTAAGACGTAAAAAATACACTAAATACTCATGAGGAGTATAAACATGAAGATACACATACAATATACTAGACACATAATTCGGGTGCAAAGTACAAAACACAAAAGACTTATATTTATTTGTGAGAAAATAATATAAGTAAGACATTTAGTTAAAAATATAAAATATTTTTAACACAAGAAAATATACACAAAAGTGAGTGACTGAACTTGTGCGACGCAAGTCTAGTGACTAACGATAAGAAAACGCGTATAGGTTACGACGTTAATTAAGCAAATCCGGTGAAGTTTACGACGCAAGGAACGCAAAGTTGTGAGTTCATGCTCCCCCTTTTCTTTAACTGTTTTTGTTTTACACTTCGGGGGTGAAATACATGTCACAAATTGAATATTGTTTGCATATGTTATGATGGGTACAAAAACATTCAAGTGAAACATTCCAGACCATGTCTCGAATAGGGTACCATAAGCACCATTAATCAACGTATACATTCAGACCGCGGAACAAAAGGTTAGATCTAATGGGTTTCAGGCAACCCCACTCTTGGCCTACTTCTACCAATGAGTGCTTCTGTGTCTCAGTCAAGTCGACAAAAATGCCTAGGTTTGGTGGCTTCCTATGTCGTGACATATGTTAGTGGCCTTGCAAACCACTAGCAAAACTCACACATTCAAACAGTCATAGTACCCAGTTATACATACGTTTTACGAGTTACATTCAAACATTCATTCATTCTACCAGTTTTATACTATGTTTTCATTCAAGGATATTAAACATTCAAAAACAATCATTGCATGAATTCACACCAACATTATGTTGATGTTTTTCCAAAACTCACATGTATTTCAGGTAACTAAAGGTGGATGTGCGCGTGGTCCTACGCATGCTCGTGGATGTCGCTTTGTTTATCGTTAAATAATGTTGTAACTTTTAAGACAATATGCTATCATGTGTTGTAAACACTTGACTTATGTTTTCGGTGATGTAATGTTTAAAGTTATTTTCGAGCATATAGTATGTTTACCTTTCGTATGCAATGAGAACCTTTCATGATCACACCTCGTGCTTCCGCCGCAGAAAGGGGTGTGACAGATTGGTATCAGAGCTGCGATTGTAGTGAACCAGGATTCCTTCTCGAGTCTAGTCTACAATCTCTAGGATCCTATCACGAAAACAATTTTTCAAAGAGTTTTCATTGCATAAAACATCCCGCGACATCCACTGCCTGAAACTGTATACCTGAGTCTAGAAAAGACGCTACGTGACCTAGGGTGCACTGGGGTAGCACTTGTCTATGATTAAGGATTACTTGCAATTATTTGTGATAATTAGCATATACATGTACTAAATGTAGAATACCACTAGTATACATGACTTTGCCTGAAAACAATGACTTAACTGAAGGAGGAAACACGAGGATGAAACGAACTGTGCAGACTGTGCAAGGAGTTACGTAATTATGGATGCATACATAATTATGGAATTCAGTGCACAGAAATCACAGCAAGTCTTATCACGTATAGATTCCCTCAGTGCAAGCCTACTATGTACTCTGTTGGAGTAATAATTGTTTGATGTCACTTATGTGGTATATATACCTGTGAATATATATGCTACTAATGTCTAGGGTGACGATATCAAGCAAATGTTTAACCCTGTTGTGTTATGTTCTGCCAGAACATGGCACCCAGGAGAGCTGTGAATGCTCGCAATGATAATCAACCTCCTCCTCCCCCACTGCCAAGAACTGCTGAAGAGTTGAACGCTCTACTGGAAGAGAGAATCTCTGCTGCCATCGCCCAGTACGAGGCGAACCGTACCCAAGACAGTGGAGGACCAAGCAATACTAGACGTGACGGACATGGAGATTCGTCAGGAGGAAACGTAGCCCAAGGCTGCACCTTCAAGCAGTTCCTCGACTGCAAACCAATGAACTACGATGGCACTGGAGGAGCAGTAGCATTTGTGCGTTGGACGGAGAAGACTGAGGCCACTATCCGCATGAGCAAGTGTACCGCGGATCAACAAGTCACCTTTGCTACTGGGCTATTTGTCGATGAAGCTTTGACTTGGTGGAACCTACAAGTCCAAACCTTAGGCGATGATGCTGCGTATGGCATGACTTGGAATGAACTGAAAGAGAAAATGCGAGAGAAGTATTGCTCCCGTGCTGAACTCCAAAGGTTGGAGACAGAGTTCTGGCACTTGACTATGGTGGGTGCTGACATCACTGGGTATACTCGAAGGTTCCATGATTTATCCAGAGTGATTCCCTACATGGTGACTCCGGAATTTAAGCGCGTTGAACGCTACATTTGGGGACTGGCCCCAGAGTTTCGCGGCATGGTAACGTCGGCCAAACCTCAAACAATCACCGAGGCTGTAACTCTGGCTGTCAGTCTTACTGAAGATTGTGTTCGTATGGAGAAGTTATCATTGAACCCAACAGAGAAGACCGAGACACATGCTGAGTCGTCCGGTGACAAGAAGAGGAAGCATTCGACTCTGACTCAAGCAACTCGCAACAACAAGGGTTCGAACAACAAGAAGCGTGACACTAACCCACCTAGGGAGGCAAAAGCCTTCGCAACTGCAAATGAGTCTGGAACTAGGAAGTATCAGGGCACTCTGCCCAAGTGTAACCGCTGTGATTTCCATCATGTGGGAAATTGTCGTGTTGGGAAGTGTGGGAACTGCGGAAAGGCAGGTCATCGTACTGAAAATTGTTGGGGTAAAGGTATTGGAGGCCGCAATGGCAATGGTAATAGGAACGGGAATGGAAACCGTAACGATGACGGAAATGGGGATGGCAACAATAACCGAATTGGAAATGAAGCCGGGCGGAACCAAGGATGCTTCAAGTGTGGAAGCAACGATCATTTCATGAGAGACTGCCCAAAGAAAGACAATGCTCAGGCTCGGGCATTTGTGATTGGAGCAAAGAACGCACGCGAGGACCCTAACGTGGTCACCGGTACGTTTCTCATTAACAATCACTTTGCATCCATATTATTTGACACTGGCGCCGATTATAGCGTCATGTCTGTGGAATTTAAACGCATACTCGGAATTGAATCTAGTAGATTAGAAGTTCCATATTCCATAGAATTAGCCAATGGAAAACTTGTTGAATCAGGCGAAGTTGTTAGAAACTGCACACTAGAACTTGGTGATCGAAGCTTTAACATCGACCTCTTACCTATTCAATTGGGTAGCTTCGATGTGGTAGTCGGAATGGACTGGTTGTCCAAGAATAAAGCTGAAGTTATTTGTCATGAGAAGATCATTCGCATCCCTTTGGCGAATGATGAAACTCTCATCATACATGGAGAAAAGCGAGACGCACCTCTTCGGATCATCAGTTGCATGAAGGCACAGAAGTGCTTAAGGAAAGGATGTGTTGCCTTCCTAGCACACGTTGTAGATAAGAAGGCTGAGGAACCGAAACTCGAAGATATTCCTGTGGTGAAGGAATTTCATGATGTGTTCCCTGAAGATCTACCAGGACTACCTCCGCAACGACAAGTCGAATTCCGTATAGACTTGGTTCTGGGAGCCGCACCTGTAGCCAAGGCACCCTATCGACTTGCACCATCCGAGATGCAAGAATTGTCTACACAACTCCAGGAGTTGTTGGATAAAGGATTCATAAGGCCAAGCTTCTCGCCCTGGGGAGCTCCAGTTTTGTTCGTGAAGAAAAAGGATGGAACCATGCGGATGTGTATCGATTACAGGGAACTGAACAAGCTAACGATCAAGAATCGGTACCCACTACCGAAGATTGACGACTTGTTTGACCAGTTACAAGGGTCAAGCTACTATTCCAAGATCGACCTTCGATCTGGATATCATCAGTTAAGGATACAAGAAGAAAGCGTACCAAAGACGGCATTCAGAACACGCTATGGACATTACGAGTTTCTCGTGATGCCATTCGGGCTGACGAATGCACCAGCGGTCTTTATGGATCTGATGAACCGCGTATGCAAACCATATCTTGATAAATTCGTGATTGTATTTATCGACGATATCCTGATCTACTCTCGGACGAAAGAAGAGCATGAGCAACACCTCAGGACCATTCTAGAGCTACTGAAGAAAGAGAAACTATACGCAAAGTTCTCAAAGTGCGAATTCTGGATTCGCGAAGTACAATTTCTTGGTCACGTGGTGAATGAGAAGGGCATTCACGTAGACCCGTCCAAGATTGAAGCCATAAAGAATTGGGAAGCTCCCAAAACCCCGACTGAGGTTCGCCAATTTTTGGGCTTAGCGGGCTACTATAGGAGATTCATCGAGAATTTCTCGAAAATAGCTCAGCCGCTAACTGCCCTTACGCAGAAAGACAAGAAGTATGACTGGGGTGTTAAGCAAGAAGAAGCTTTTCAGCTACTCAAAAACAAGCTATGCGATGCACCGATATTGTCACTACCCGAAGGCTCAGAAGACTTCGTGGTATACTGTGACGCCTCGCGACAAGGACTAGGTTGCGTGCTCATGCAACGCCACAAGGTCATCGCTTACGCTTCAAGGCAATTGAAGGTTCACGAAAGAAACTATACCACTCACGACCTGGAGCTGGGCGCAGTGGTATTCGCCTTGAAAATCTGGCGACACTATCTATATGGTACTCGATGTACAATCTTCACAAATCACAAAAGCCTGCAACACATATTTGATCAGAAGGAATTGAATATGCGCCAGCGGCGATGGGTCGAGCTGCTAAATGATTACGACTGTGAGATTAAGTACCACCCAGGAAAGGCAAACGTTGTAGCGGACGCGTTGAGCCGAAAGGAAAGAGTTAAGACCCTACGGGTTCGAGCATTGGAAATGACTATTCGAACGAACCTCACTGCACGTATTCGTGACGCACAACAAGAAGCCCTTAAGGTGGAAAACCGCAAAGCTGAATACCTCTGAGGTGCATTGAAGTACATGGCGCCAAATGAAGAGGGAGCCTTATACTTTAAAAAGCGTATTTGGGTTCCGCTCTATGGTGGCCTACGAGAAGTCATCCTTAATGAAGCCCACAAATCGAGATATTCGATCCACCCAAGATCGAACAAGATGTATCAAGACTTGAAGGAGTACTATTGGTGGCCGAGACTCAAGAGCGACGTTGCTGTTTATGTTGGTAAATGCCTAACCTGTGCTAAGGTTAAGGCTGAATATCAGAAACCGTCTGGCCTACTACAACAACCAGAGATTCCCGTGTGGAAGTGGGAACAAATCTCGATGGACTTCATAACGAAATTACCCAGGACCCCGAGAGGGCACGATATGATATGGGTAATAGTTGATCGATTGACGAAGTCTGCGCATTTCCTACCAATCCGAGAGAAGGATAGCACTGGAAAGCTTGCTGAGATATACTTAAAAGAAATTGTCACGCGTCATGGAGTGCCAATCTCCATTATTTCAGACAGAGATGGACGCTTTGTCTCAAGAATCTGGCAATCATTTCAGGAAGCCTTTGGATCTCAGCTAGATCTAAGCACGGCATTCCATCCTCAGACAGACGGCCAGAGCGAGCGGACTATACAAACATTGGAAGATATGCTTCGCGCATGTGTCATGGATCTAGGCGGCAGCTGGGATACTCACCTACCCTTAGTTGAGTTTTCCTACAATAACAGTTATCATACAAGCATAAAGGCCGCGCCGTTCGAAGCTCTGTATGGCCGCAAGTGTCGATCGCCCCTATGTTGGGCAGACGCCGGTGACAAGCGCATGGTTGGTCCTGAACTAGTACAAGAGACAACCGACAAGATTGCGCAGATCCGAGAGCGCATTAAGGCGGCTCGAGATCGACAAAAGAGCTACGCTGATCCGAAAAGAAAATCAGTAGAATTCGAGGTGGGAGACAAAGTGTTGTTAAAGGTCTCACCTTGGAAGGGCGTAGTCAGATTTGGAAAGCGTGGAAAGCTGAATCCACGATACATCGGACCATTCAGAATATTGAAAAGAATTGGTACCGTGGCATACAAGTTGGAGTTACCGGAAGAACTTAGTGGAGTACATGATACGTTTCATGTATCCAACCTGAAGAAGAGTCCAACACAAGAAAACGTGATCATCCCGATGGATGAAGTGCATATTGATGAAGCCCTCCGATTTACGGAACAACCCGTTGAGGTTACCGACTGGAAGGTCAACAAGACCAGGAGGAGCAGTGTGAAGCTTGTCAAAGTACGTTGGAACTCTAAGCACGGACCCGAATACACATGGGAACGCGAAGACCAGTTCAAGGAAAAGTATCCCCATCTATTCAAAGAGACTCCTGCAAGGGTTAGTCCATCCTGAATTTCGGGACGAAATTCTTTTAACGGGGGGAGACTGTGACAACTGGCACCAAACCGGTAATTTCCGTACACTTTAATTACTATTTAATGACTGCTATTATGTGCTTAAATGTCATCATTTACTGATTAGATGCTAAGCAAGTGAATTCATGCACGTTGTATACTACAAAATATTGCTTTATGCAAAAACGAGAGCGTTGCGTTAGAAATATTAGTAAACTCACCGGTAAGACACACTGTGTCAACGGAACTGCAGAAAGCAGTCAGACATTAGAATTGAGGCCTAGTTGTAAGTCCTACGACAAAGGTACATTAAAACCCAAGAGTACATATCAGGGTTTAATTTATGGTCGTTACGAAAGCTAAAACACGCACTAAAAGGCACCCGAAACACACTTTAAGAGCAGAACTAATTACGACAAAACTGCGAAACGAACGTTGATGGCCGCCCGGATAATATTTAATCCCACAAATATTCTGTTATGATTAGAATTTAATTTTAATCAGGTTCGTGTTGAAAAAAATAAGTTAAAACGCTTAAAAACGTTATTATTATTTTTTTTTTTCATGTTTAAGCGCGTACCGTGTGTTCCTACGCGACACAGTGCTTACACTGCAAAACGCAGACAACGCAGAAAACCTAGGAATATGCTAGGAATATTCCAAGAATATGCTAGGAATATGCTAGGAATATTCCAGGAATATGCCAGGAATATGCCAGGAATATGCCAGGAATATTCCAGGAATATGCCAGGAATATGCTAGGAATATTCCAGGAATATGCCAGGAATATGCTAGGAATATTCCAGGAATATGCCAGGAATATGCTAGGAATATTCCAGGAATATGTGTAACGCCCTAACACGCTTTAACTGAAAAGACGCAGCGGAAAATACATGCCATAAAATTTCTTTCATTATGAACGTCTTGACTTACTTGAGGTTCATTTTGAGGTGACACATTTACAATGAATACATTAATTTATCTCATTTACATAATAAAACACAACTTGTGTGTATTGAATTACTCTCTCATACAATCCCGTACAATCCTTCACGTGACTCGGTCCTCGATCTCCATTCCTTGATGATTTTCTGTAACCCGATCAACCTGCGCTCACCACATACATTCATAACGTTAGTACACATTATAAGCTTAAATATGATTCCTCCTTACTGACTATTCATTTCATTATCTCGTCATATTCCAGCTTTCTATCTGATTATACATTCCGTGGTGAGACTTCTTCGTTGTACCTGCGTTACACTTCGTTCACAAGGCACGCTATTATTATCGTCAATGCTCAATTTCATTGAATACATGCATATAAACTTACATGCATACCTTTATATATATATATATATATATATGCAAACGTTCGCACATAACTACTCACATACGTGCGTACCTACATACATATGTGCGTGCCTACATTCATACGTACATACATACATACATACATACCTACATCATTGCGTACACTTCCGACATTATAGATATATACGAATATACATTCCTGCTAGTAATATATTCAATTCATACATGCCTAATCACATACGTACCTCTATAACTTACTTATGCCTCTTATACTTATCCTGCTCCATTTTATGCTTGCGCATACGCTCATTGTAGCTCATGAATATTTTACAATGAGTTAGATTACATTTTGGGACACCCTATGGGCTACGGGACTGATTTGGACGAATTCTGCACATTTTAATGAACCTGCAGCTGACGCATGGCCGTGCGACCAACCGCACGACCGTGCAGTACCTACGACGTCGGGGGGCACTGGTAGTGCACAAGCCCGTGCACTGATTTACTCGGATACGCACGACCGTGCGGCCAAGCGCACGACCGTGCACCACCAATTCCTTACGGTGACAACCTACTGTCTTACGGTGAAACAAAAGCTTCAGAGCCTACCGTAACTTACGGTGGCTACCGTAAGTTACGGTGGCACCAGATCAGCTATCATTCATAATTGCTAAAACTCGCATAACTTGCTCGTTTTGCGTCCGTTTCACTCGATTCTTTTTCCTACGCGACCGTAATTAAATTCCCCATCCCATGGAATTAACATTCGACATCCGGATTAAACAAGGTCTAATCTTTTAAGCTATCGACTTATTACCTTTTCACCAAGTTTTGACCCGTTCATGCTTTTATCAACATAAGCTGATTATTTGACCTTGATTCCTCATGAACCTTATAATTTCAACGTTATTTATCATAAAAGATCAAATTCTTAGATGTCTCGCATCCTTTCAACACACTTTCGCTCAAAGCTTATTTGACCCGTTTAATCCCATCAGATTACCTTCGACTTAGATAACTTCCCTCATCTAAACTAGGTCAATACATATCTTAAAACTTTCATCATTTCATAATCTTACATAATTTCCCATACTCATGAACATGAAATCTATATGCATACTAAGAAGTGAGTCGGAAGTCACTTACCTTGTGCATCCGTGTTCGTAACCGCTTCCTTGTCTCATTTTGACCCGTTAGCCTTCCATGCTTGGTCCATGCTAGCGTGGTTCCTAACCTTTCATGCCGTCATGCCATAATAATGTTAGTATTCATGCTCATTCATATTAACACACATTTCCCAACTCTTATCTATATTAACTTTCACTAACACGCATACGACATGAATTGTCAACCACATTACTCAATATTTTCGAAATCCAAACTCATTATCACAAATAGCACTTAATTTGTCTAACACATATTCCATGATCTCTTGATTCTTATATTTGTGTCAAAAGGCCTAACCATGCTATATATTCTCGGTTGACTTTCAGAAAGTCAACCTTCTAGCATATAACTTCCAACATTTTGAACACACGTTATGTTGATATGGTGGACCATATTAATGACATCATAATCATTCCATACAAAATGTTGTATGACACATACAACTACATGATCACCTAGTCACATACACAATATACACATAATCAATTCACACATACTTAAGCTTTCATGATTCTACATTTGACAACCGCATTGTTCAACATTCACACAATCAAAATTATCATCTTACATAAGTACACGACATAACTCCAACATTATCACTTATCAATAAACTACGCATTTCACATTCGTACACATTCACTCTTAATCACCATAAATCAAGCGCACCAATTACATGGCGAGCATCACATCATTGGAGCATAAGGTACAAGTTCCTAATGCATAATTTCACCAAACCTTACATTCGATTTCCGAATTCTCATGTGGACTCCACCTTAAGCATACTTAACTTATTATTTTGCTAACGGCTACACCATAAGCACCTTCTACACATAATTACCCACAACCTTTATAAAATTTCACAATTTTGCTCTCTTAGGCATTTTATCGAACACTTGGCGGGTGTATTACTAGCAAAACATTATGTACAAGCATTCTTTGCATATTCTTAATAACTCATATCAAGATCATCAAATTCCACTAGAATCATGTAATTTTCATACTATACCTAAATTAACTGACCATTACTCATTACATACAACATCATACATCAATCTTACACAACTAATGAACATGCATGATTATCCATATCATCATCTTCACTACTACAAGTGGGTTTCATCCAAAATCATCAAATTACTTAGAATCTTGCATAGTTCATGTTCTATAATGTGATTCTAACACATCTACATGATCAATTTTGTAACACCCAGCTTATAAAACCAGATTTATATACATAAAAACCTTGCATTAGATGTCTAAATATTGACATAACAAAAACTTTCATCATTTTAATCCATCTAAGCACCACAACTTGTACAATCTTTACAAAATCAAGACCAAGACATTAACTACAATTGTTTACATGGTTTTTTTTTTTTTTTAAACAAAAGGTTATATGCGGAAGCGTTTGCTAGAGTGTTCGGTTCGAGTCAACTAGTTTGATCTTCATCCTTCACTTGGTACCTGAAAGCTGTCATGTTTAACAAGCATTAGTAGTATTAACCATGGAAGTCACGAAATTGGATTAGATTCGAAAACTTATTCAAAACGAGAAATAAAGTTCATCAAACAGGGCTTCACCGTAATTTACGGTGCCACCGTAAATTACGGTGGCTCCTGAACATTTGGGGGTCTACCGTAACACAGTAGAGATCCACCGTAACAAAGTTGCAGGTCACCGTAAATTACGGTACCACCGTAATTTACGGTGGACTCTGCACATAACTCCCTTGTTAAATATGCAGGATTCTTGCTGATTCTTTATGTTACAAGACAGCATAGTTTCACATAAATTAATAGACGGCTGGACTAGTTTTTCATGTTTGTATTTCGATCATCACATTACTCAATTACAACTTAATTGGGCATGTAACGGGAGTTAACATTCACTCTAAATTACAAGATTTCTATTTAATCTTTCGTACTACAAGCATGCATTCTAACCAAAACGTAGCATCTATAATAAGAACAAGGTTTAAGAGTTTATCTATATTATTCACTACACGGTCTATGCTTCAAATGATATTCACACAATACATTAAGTCATGCTTCGTGTTTATTTCCAAAACTTGTTTGACCCGTTTAGGTGCTGAAATTATACACCTTACGGATGCTCAATTTTCATGCTTATAACTTGTTTTAAGGCAATAGCCGATTTCATGATATAATGGAAATTCTTGATACTCATGCTTTCCTTTCTTTCAAGCAACGCATAAAGCTAATAATACTTATAATGTGATGAAACAATAAAATTTCATACCTTTTAGAGCGCGTCTTTTCCTCGTGAACTCCCTCCGGCTTGTCCGCTAGATGAACCGGACTCCTTGCCTCTTAATCCTCTTGCGATGAGGATCACTAATTCGTGTTCAAGACTTGATTTAGGGCTGATTTGAGGCTTCAATTTAGAGATTTACTTGAAGTTAGGGTTTGGAAAATGGGGGATGTCGCCCCTGCTTGTTCTTTGATCGACCAGGACCCCCAATTGGGGTGTATGGTTTTGATTTTGTTACTATTAGTAACACAAGTTTCATTTTTGACAAGTTTAGTCCCTTGACTACCATTTTCTCTAGCTTCAAGTATTTTAACCATAATATGAGTTATTTCAAGACTAGAATTTAACTAGGTTAAGTTCTTAATTGGTAATTTCTTGTTTATTAATTCTTTGAACTTTATAATATGCGGGTTTATGTTTTTGGGGTGTTACAAGTCCACCCCCCTTAAAAGGGTTTCGTCCCCGAAACCGAATTACGTACCAAATAATGTAGGGTAGAGACGTCGCATCTCCTCTTCGGGTTCCCAAGTAGTGTCTGACCCTTTTCTGTGGTCCCATTTGACCTTGACTTGATATATCACTTTGTTCCTCAAATTTTTCTCTTTACGATCCAAAATCGCAATCGGTTTTACTGCATAATTGAGACTGTTATCCACTTCGATATCATCGTAGTGGACATGAGCGGTCTCGTCGGCCAAACATTTCCGGAGATGTGATACGTGAAATGTGTTATGAATCCCACTCAACTCTTCGGGTAATTCAAGTCGATAAGCTACCTTACCAACTCGTTCAATGATTCTAAATGGCCCAATGAATCTCGGGCTTAACTTCCCCCTTTTTCTGAATCTGATAATACCCTTCCATGGGGAAACCTTTAGCATGACCATATCGCCAACCTGAAACTCGATTGGCCTATTTCTTTTGTCTGCGTATGCTTTTTGTCGGTCTTGAGCCGCTTTCAAATGTGTCCGAACTATATCAATTTTCGCATTTGTAGCTCGGATTACATCAGTTGGTGCTAGCCCTCGCGGGCCCACCTCTCCCCAACATACCGGAGTCCGACACTTTCTGCCATATAATAGCTCATACGGGGCCATTTTAATGCTCGCGTGATAGCTATTATTATATGCGAATTCGACCAAGGGTAAATGGACATCCCAACTACCCCCAAAGTCAATAATGCAAGCCCGTAGCATATCACCCAATGTTTGTATTGTTCTTTCGCTCTGCCCATCCGTTTGTGGATGATAAGCAGTGCTAAGGAACAATTTGGTTCCCATCTGTTCTTGGAATTCACGCCAGAATTTCGAGGTAAACCGAGTATCCCTGTCTGATACAATGGATATCGGTACCCCATGCCTTGCTATGATTTCATTGGTGTATACCTCCGACATTTTCTCAGATGTATAGGTTTCACGAATCGGAATAAAGTGGGCGCTTTTAGTTAACCTATCCACGACCACCCAAATAGCGTCAAAACCACGACTTGTTTTAGGTAGTTTAGTCAATAGGTCCATCGTGATTTGCTCCCATTTCCAAACCGGAATTTCTAACGGTTGGAGTTTACCATACGGCTTTTGGTGTTCCGCCTTGACTTGTAGGCATGTCAAGCATTTTTCCACGTATTTCACAGTGTCTCGCTTCATTCTGGGCCACCAATAGTTTTGCTTCAAGTCATGATACATTTTGGTCGCCCCCGGGTGAATGGAATAACGGGATTTATGAGCTTCATCAAGGAGAAGCTTCTTAACACCACATGTGTTGGGAACCCAGATTCTATTAAAACGAGTTCTTAGGCCATGACTGCCCACTTCAAGGTCTTTAACTTGACCAATAATTCTTTCCTTTTTCCAGTTTTCCGCCTTTACAGCTTCATCTTGTGCTTCTCGAATCCGTTCTAGTAAACTTGAAGTCACAACCAGTTGCATTGATCGTACCCGTATCGGGGCATAATCTGTTTTGCGACTCAGCGCATCGGCAACTACATTGGCCTTACCGGGGTGGTAATGTATTTCGCAGTCATAGTCCTTGACGGTTTCTAACCACCGCCTTTGCCGCATGTTTAGTTCCTTCTGGTCGAAGAAATATTTCAAGCTTTTATGGTCGGTAAAGATTGTAAACTTTACTCCATACAAGTAATGTCTCCATATCTTTAAGGCAAACACCACCGCCGCCAATTCTAAGTCGTGAACCGGATATTTATTTTCATGAATCTTCAATTGTCTCGAGGCGTAGGCGATAACCTTGCCTCGTTGCATTAACACGCATCCGAGCCCCAATTGAGAAGCGTCCGGGTAAACCACCATGTCTTCAGTCCCTTCCGGTAAGGTCAGTACCGGAGCGTGGGTCAACTTTTCCTTGAGTGTTTGGAAAGCTTCCTCTTGCTTAATGCCCCACACAAACTTTTCCTCCTTACGAGTTAATTTGGTCAAGGGTAAGGCAATTTTGGAGAAATCCTGTATAAATCTCCGATAATATCCCGCAAGCCCTAAAAAGCTTCGGATTTCCGAGGGATTTCTTGGAGGGCTCCATTTTGTCACAGCTTCTATCTTTGACGGATCTACTAGTACTCCATCAGCACTAATAAGATGCCCAAGAAACTGTACTTCCCGTAACCAGAAAGCACACTTCGTGAATTTTGCATACAGCTTCTCTCGTCTAAGTGTGTCTAATATTTCCCGCAAATGACACACGTGCTCGGCTTCACTCTTTGAATATACCAGAATGTCGTCGATAAATACAATTACCGACTTATCTAGCATGGGTTTGCAAACCCGGTTCATGAGGTCCATGAAAGCCGCGGGCGCATTGGTCAATCCGAAAGGCATTACGAGGAATTCATAATGCCCGTACCTCGTACGGAAAGCCGTTTTGGGCACGTCCTCCTCCTTGACTTTCAATTGGTGATAACCGGATCGGAGATCAATTTTGGAAAACCAACTTGCTCCTTGCAGTTGGTCGAATAAATCGTCAATTCTAGGAAGTGGGTATCGATTCTTCACCGTGAGTTTGTTTAACTCCCGGTAATTGATACACATGCGCATACTGCCATCTTTCTTTTTCACGAATAAGACCGGTGCGCCCCACGGAGACACACTCGGTCGGATAAATCCCTTGTCAAGAAATTCCTGAATTTGAGACATCAATTCTTGTAATTCCGACGGTGCAAGTCGGTATGGCGCCTTGGCCACGGGTTTCGCGCCCGGAATCAACTCGATTCCGAACTCTACCTCCCGTTCTGGCGGTATCCCCGGTAGTTCTTCCGGAAACACGTCTTCATAATCTCGCACGACTGGTACATCCCCAATTTTGAGGAGTTCCTTTTCCGTTTCGCTCGCATATACCATAAAGGCCTTGCATCCATGTTTCATGAGTTTGCGAGCTTCTAGCATTGAGCATATCACCGGGTTACCTCCCTTTTCTCCATATATTGTAACTTGCTTTCCGCTAGGAGAAGTTAGTTTTATTTCCTTTCGGAAACAAACCACTTTTGCGTGGTAACGGGATAGCCAATCCATTCCCACTACCACTTGGAATTCTCCCATCGACATCGGGATCAAGTCTATTGCATATTCCTCGTCATCAATATTGATCGTGCAGTTTTTACATACATCACAGACAATAAAGCTTTTATTATTACCTATCTCTACCTCTAAAGGCATAGGCAATTTTGTTAGAACAAATGAGGGGTGTCGAATAAACCCATATGAAACAAAGGATTTATTCGCACCAGTATCAAATAACACACGTGCGGGAATTGAATTTATAGTGAATATACCTGAGACCACGTCAGGTTCGACCTTTGCTTCAGCAGCGGTCAATTGAAAGGATCTTGCTTTGGCTTTTGCGGCTTCACCTTTTGAGTCTTGCCCTTCTTTCTTCCCCGCCAATTCTGGGCACTCTGATCTTTTGTGACCCGTTCGGTAACAGTTATAACAAACGGTCACTTTTTCTGGGCATGATATAGCCATATGTCCCGTTTTTCGACATATAGGACATGGCTTATCCTTGAAGCGACATTCACCTTTGTGATTCTTGCCGCAGATTTTGCAACTTGGCGTACCGCTCTTTGCGTCTGATTTCTTTGACGTTTCATTCGTTCTTGCTTTCTTGGTAGGGCTTGGATTTATATCCTGTGCCCTTCGTTCACCCCGCTCTATACTCTTCTTCAACTCAATCTCCCTTTCCCGAGCAGCATTGACAATCTCGGTAAGGGTCTCATACTTTGAAGGGGTTATGAACTCCCTATATTCAGCGCTCAGCATGTTATGGTAGTAATAGACTTTTTGTTCTTCGTTCGTGATCAGATCGTCACAGAACTTCATTTTGTCCATAAACACCCCCGTGATCTTGTCTATGGATTCACCCTTGTGTCTGAGTTGCATGAACTCTTCCTTGATCTTGTTTATAACCGCTTTGGGGCTATGGTGTTTAAGAAACGGCGTCTTAAACTCCTCCCACGTCATGGCCTTAGCCGCTTCGTTTCCAATCTCTTTCTTCTTATTATCCCACCAATCCTTCGCTTGACCTCTTAACTGACCCGTACCATAAGCTACGTAGTCATTTTCATCACAATGTGTTCTCTCGAACACTCCCTCGATATCGCCTATCCATCGTTGACACACGATTGGATCAACTTCCCCATTATAGATAGGCGGTTTACAAGCTATGAATTCCTTGTATGAACAAGGTTTTCGTTCCCCGGATTTTTCCTTTGCTAGATTTGAATTATCTTCTAGCTTCTTGATTCTTTCTTCTACCACTGATAAAACCGTATTTTGGATTTTATCAATGAAGTTCGACAAGCTGTTTTCGATCGCCTTTCCAACTTCTTCGGCAATCACATTTCTCATCTGTTCGGTGACTCTTGGCACCGCATCTCCGTCACCTCCGCTTGCCATCTTTGATACTGAAATGTTTACATATATTGTTAAACATCTCATTTGTAATACATGTTTTACTTGTTTTGATTTGATCAAGTTCGTAACTTGACTCAATCATTCTTGTCTCATGCTTTTCTCGTGTTTGAGTGTGCTTACACACTCTTGATTTTATTATTCTTGTTTCATGCTTTTCTCGTGTTTGAGTGTGCTTACACACTCTTTTCCATGTATATTTGTTCGTGAATTATTTCTATACTTCTAAATTTTACTTAAGCAATAACTCTTACCGGATGTTGATCAAGCTTGAACCGAACACTTATTGGCAACCTTAAGCTCTGATTACCAACTTGTAACACCCAGCTTATAAAACCAGATTTATATACATAAAAACCTTGCATTAGATGTCTAAATATTGACATAACAAAAACTTTCATCATTTTAATCCATCTAAGCACCACAACTTGTACAATCTTTACAAAATCAAGACCAAGACATTAACTACAATTGTTTACATGGTTTTTTTTTTTTTTTTAAACAAAAGGTTATATGCGGAAGCGTTTGCTAGAGTGTTCGGTTCGAGTCAACTAGCTTGATCTTCATCCTTCACTTGGTACCTGAAAGCTGTCATGTTTAACAAGCATTAGTAGTATTAACCATGGAAGTCACGAAATTGGATTAGATTCGAAAACTTATTCAAAACGAGAAATAAAGTTCATCAAACAGGGCTTCACCGTAATTTACGGTGCCACCGTAAATTACGGTGGCTCCTGAACATTTGGGGGTCTACCGTAACACAGTAGAGATCCACCGTAACAAAGTTGCAGGTCACCGTAAATTACGGTACCACCGTAATTTACGGTGGACTCTGCACATAACTCCCTTGTTAAATATGCAGGATTCTTGCTGATTCTTTATGTTACAAGACAGCATAGTTTCACATAAATTAATAGACGGCTGGACTAGTTTTTCATGTTTGTATTTCGATCATCACATTACTCAATTACAACTTAATTGGGCATGTAACGGGAGTTAACATTCACTCTAAATTACAAGATTTCTATTTAATCTTTCGTACTACAAGCATGCATTCTAACCAAAACGTAGCATCTATAATAAGAACAAGGTTTAAGAGTTTATCTATATTATTCACTACACGGTCTATGCTTCAAATGATATTCGCACAATACATTAAGTCATGCTTCGTGTTTATTTCCAGAACTTGTTTGACCCGTTTAGGTGCTGAAATTATACACCTTACGGATGCTCAATTTTCATGCTTATAACTTGTTTTAAGGCAATAGCCGATTTCATGATATAATGGAAATTCTTGATACTCATGCTTTCCTTTCTTTCAAGCAACGCATAAAGCTAATAATACTTATAATGTGATGAAACAATAAAATTTCATACCTTTTAGAGCGCGTCTTTTCCTCGTGAACTCCCTCCGGCTTGTCCGCTAGATGAACCGGACTCCTTGCCTCTTAATCCTCTTGCGATGAGGATCACTAATTCGTGTTCAAGACTTGATTTAGGGCTGATTTGAGGCTTCAATTTAGAGATTTACTTGAAGTTAGGGTTTGGAAAATGGGGGATGTCGCCCCTGCTTGTTCTTTGATCGACCAGGACCCCCAATTGGGGTGTATGGTTTTGATTTTGTTACTATTAGTAACACAAGTTTCATTTTTGACAAGTTTAGTCCCTTGACTACCATTTTCTCTAGCTTCAAGTATTTTAACCATAATATGAGTTATTTCAAGACTAGAATTTAACTAGGTTAAGTTCTTAATTGGTAATTTCTTGTTTATTAATTCTTTGAACTTTATAATATGCGGGTTTATGTTTTTGGGGTGTTACATAATCCGTACATAACAAATTTCATACAATTTCATGGATTGACCATAACCCACTTCATAGCAAGATCATCAAATCATAAAATACAACTTACCACATGTTTGTTAGGGCTAGATCATCAAGAAAACGAGTTCATGCATCGGATTTGAGCCTAATTTCCTTGTCAATTTGAAGCTTTCTTAGGAACTAGGGTTTTCACCCTTTCCTTCTTCCTCCTGCTCGATCTCACGCACACACCACCTTGTGTGTGTGAGATTTTTTTTGTTTTAATTAAATTCAGATTCCAATTTGGCAATCTTGGTCTCTCATGTTCTTTCTTATTTATTTAACCCCCATTATTTTCCATTCTCAATTGATAGCCAACACTATCTAACCAAGTTAGATAGCTTGGTTATTTGTGAAATATCCCACTTAACTAATAAATCCTACTTACTTATGCCAACCTAATAAAATGTCCAAATAAAATATTTAGACCCGAGTTTTGGGGCGTTACAAATCTACCCTCCTTAAAAGAGGTTTCGTCCCCGAAACCTTGCTCATTCTTACTCTTACCCTCCTTTCTTTGTACTCATTTAGAGTGCGTAATACAATACGAATATATTCACGATCTTGGCTAAAATTTTACTCATAATTGAGTATACTTGTACGCTTTGTCCCTACTTTCTTAAATTAAGCAAACTTTACCTTCACAAACACAGGAACGGTCAGAAACTTATCCAGAGCCCTTACTAGTGTCATTTTCACTTTTGTGATTTATTTCATTCTATTATTGTATCATATACCTTGTTTCATTCTGCTCACCACGAGCAAATCCTATCATCCCGTTACTAAAGTCCTTTCTACTTACATTTCACCTTCATAGAAAGGTCGACGTATCATTATACGCATATCATAGACTTTCGATATACCAATTCTTACTTATAATCACCCTTCTTAAACCCACTTATCCATACTTAACACGAAAATTAGGCATTAATTCCATGGTCACTTTTGTTATTTATGCCATGCGTATCTTTTCTACAATGTCTTGTTCAAATGAACATGGCCAACAAGCCGAGCATCATGGTTAGTATTTCTTAACTATACTTGTCGTCTCTATTCTCGAAAGTGCATCCAAAGACCTAGTCGTGCTGTTCATACATTGTTGACTTTCAGAAAGTCAATCATCTTACCTACATACTTTCGTCATATGATCATGTGCTCATCAAAACCTGGTCGGCCATACCAATGATACCATTTACATTTCATAATCATGGTGAAAGACATACATATACATAAGTACATGATCAACTAATTACATATATGCACATGTATCACCATTTCAACTCATACTAACATATTCGAAACACTATAGTTGACAATCATATTCAAAAACTAGAAATTTGACATAATCTCAACACCATTCCTTACTAGTAAGTCCATATTTCTCATACTTTACCTTCAACTTACCTCATTTGTTTCACATTACTAACCTCTTATTTCGTGTCTTACTTATTTTGCATAAGCATACGTGTCGTGCAATTTATTTCATGAGAGTTTAACCAATACTCGAACTTTTCACTCAAAACCTTTGAGATTCGCTTCTTGATGACATAGTTTTCTTCTTATGTCAACTAAAAAAATCAAACTTCCCATATTATACCATACCCATCCCATCATTCATTTCGTAGGTCGTACCCAATTAACCAATTCATACTCATCTAACATAAGTTAAACTTTTTACTGACCTCATCTCATATCATCAATCGACGATCCGCAACCCAGATCGATCCGCATTCTTCACGAGTACTAGCCATACCAGGATAGATTTCATTCATCCGCGTAATGCGCTTTCGCCCGTGCACATCCTTCCACCAATTCGTTTGGTTTCATCACATCAAGAGTTCCTAACATTATAATCTACAATTTTAGCGGTTAGCACATTTCATTCAAGCATTCATTATACTAGGTGATTACTCACCTATATTTCCTTTTTCAACGTCCTACGTACAAACTTTAACACATTTCGCAATTCATTCCTTACATGCAATTCTTTTATTCTGGTTCCTCATTTCATCAACCTTTGCAGTTTGACCTTTCCAGGTCGGACTGTCATTTCTTACTTACCATAGATGTATTGAGGTACTCTTCATACTTCTTTCCATTCATGCTTACCTGCAAAGACATTCATTACATCATTTCGGTATTCTTAACAAAACTTACCCTTCTTGTTCGTACTTAAATCATTGTCCGGGTCGTAGCCCGTCATTCAATATGACTCCTAAGAGTCAATTACTAACACATTTAACACATAACTTGTTCGAACTTCTTTCTTTCGCTTTATAATTTAGGTTTGCATGCCCACTACGATCATTCTTTTGTTTATTACTTTACATTTACCCGTATGACTCGTTTGACACAACCACGGTCAAACTGTCGACACATTGTGATGTGGACTAATTTCATCCTTTTTATATTTTAAATCCGTCCCGCGAACTCAAACGTCACATTCATGCCTTTTATTGCTTTCATGTTTTGAATCCGTCTAGCGGTTCCAAACATACCATTCATACATTCTCTTCCTTTCGTGCTTTGAATCCTTTTCGCGGATTCAAACATTTCATTTACATCATCCATTCACATCTTTCATTCATTACATGTGTTGAATCCATCTCACAGACTCAAACATATCATTTTCTGCATTTCATTCCTTGAATCCGTCTTGCGGATTCAAACATTCCATTCATGCCTTTCATTCCTTGATTCCTTCTTGCCGATTCAAACATTGCATTTTACACCTTTCATTCTTTGAATCCGTCTCGCGGATTCAAACATTTCATTTATACCCTGTTGATCCGTACTTTCTTACGGATTCAATATTCTTCATTTTTATCACTCATACTTTTCATTCCTACATAGTACTCTCAATTTCCCGAGAGCCTTACTACCCACTTCACCCGCACGCCCACCTGCTACCCAATTCTAACGGACATACCTGCGATAATTACCACGGTCTCACGAACGTCATATGCTTCTTGCGTACTGGCCAGGTACGCAATTCACATACTAATTCCGTGCCTTCAGGTAATCATTGCCTTATGTCCGCATTAGTGGGTCTCAGTTCGTGCTACATTTTTACAATTTTACCAAGACAATATCGTTGTCTTCCGTTTAGTACTTACCCTCCCAAGGAGACTTCTTCCTTTTTCTTTTAACAACGGTACCCATACATATCAACATTGTGTACCTGGGGTCCGTCTGTCCATTCGCATCCTTGACTGCCTTAGCATCCACCTTAGACTGCATTCACGGATCATCCTCTCCAAACTTTTAAGCTTACCTTTAGATCTTGATCGAGTCATGGATTGTACAGGTTCCTTATCACAAGAGCACATAGGTTTGAGTTCAAGTACCTACCTTCTCGTACTTGATTCCCTCAAACCAGGGCTCTGATACCAACTTGTAACGCCCTAACACGCTTTAACTGAAAAGACGCAGCGGAAAATACATGCCATAAAATTTCTTTCATTATGAACGTCTTGACTTACTTGAGGTTCATTTTGAGGTGACACATTTACAATGAATACATTAATTTATCTCATTTACATAATAAAACACAACTTGTGTGTATTGAATTACTCTCTCATACAATCCCGTACAATCCTTCACGTGACTCGGTCCTCGATCTCCATTCCTTGATGATTTTCTGTAACCCGATCAACCTGCGCTCACCACATACATTCATAACGTTAGTACACATTATAAGCTTAAATATGATTCCTCCTTACTGACTATTCATTTCATTATCTCGTCATATTCCAGCTTTCTATCTGATTATACATTCCGTGGTGAGACTTCTTCGTTGTACCTGCGTTACACTTCGTTCACAAGGCACGCTATTATTATCGTCAATGCTCAATTTCATTGAATACATGCATATAAACTTACATGCATACCTTTATATATATATATATATGCAAACGTTCGCACATAACTACTCACATACGTGCGTACCTACATACATACGTGCGTGCCTACATTCATACGTACATACATACATACATACCTACATCATTGCGTACACTTCCGACATTATAGATATATACGAATATACATTCCTGCTAGTAATATATTCAATTCATACATGCCTAATCACATACGTACCTCTATAACTTACTTATGCCTCTTATACTTATCTTGCTCCATTTTATGCTTGCGCATACGCTCATTGTAGCTCATGAATATTTTACAATGAGTTAGATTACATTTTGGGACACCCTATGGGCTACGGGACTGATTTGGACGAATTCTGCACATTTTAATGAACCTGCAGCTGACGCATGGCCGTGCGACCAACCGCACGACCGTGCAGTACCTACGACGTCGGGGGGCACTGGTAGTGCACAAGCCCGTGCACTGATTTACTCGGATACGCACGACCGTGCGGCCAAGCGCACGACCGTGCACCACCAATTCCTTACGGTGACAACCTACTGTCTTACGGTGAAACAAAAGCTTCAGAGCCTACCGTAACTTACGGTGGCTACCGTAAGTTACGGTGGCACCAGATCAGCTATCATTCATAATTGCTAAAACTCGCATAACTTGCTCGTTTTGTTTCCGTTTCACTCGATTCTTTTTCCTACGCGACTGTAATTAAATTCCCCATCCCATGGAATTAACATTCGACATCCGGATTAAACAAGGTCTAATCTTTTAAGCTATCGACTTATTACCTTTTCACCAAGTTTTGACCCGTTCATGCTTTTATCAACATAAGCTGATTATTTGACCTTGATTCCTCATGAACCTTATAATTTCAACGTTATTTATCATAAAAGATCAAATTCTTAGATGTCTCGCATCCTTTTAACACACTTTCGCTCAAAGCTTATTTGACCCGTTTAATCCCATCAGATTACCTTCGACTTAGATAACTTCCCTCATCTAAACTAGATCAATACATATCTTAAAACTTTCATCATTTCATAATCTTACATAATTTCCCATACTCATGAACATGAAATCTGTATGCATACTAAGAAGTGAGTCGGAAGTCACTTACCTTGTGCATCCGTGTTCGTAACCGCTTCCTTGTCTCATTTTGACCCGTGAGCCTTCCATGCTTGGTCCATGCTAGCGTGGTTCCTAACCTTTCATGCCGTCATGCCATAATAATGTTAGTATTCATGCTCATTCATATTAACACACATTTCCCAACTCTTATCTATATTAACTTTCACTAACACGCATACGACATGAATTGTCAACCACATTACTCAATATTTTCGAAATCCAAACTCATTATCACAAATAGCACTTAATTTGTCTAACACATATTCCATGATCTCTTGATTCTTATATTTGTGTCAAAAGGCCTAACCATGCTATATATTCTCCGTTGACTTTCAGAAAGTCAACCTTCTAGCATATAACTTCCAACATTTTGAACACACGTTATGTTGATATGGTGGACCATATTAATGACATCATAATCATTCCATACAAAATGTTGTATGACACATACAACTACATGATCACCTAGTCACATACACAATATACACATAATCAATTCACACATACATAAGCTTTCATGATTCTACATTTGACAACCGCATTGTTCAACATTCACACAATCAAAATTATCATCTTACATAAGTACACGACATAACTCCAACATTATCACTTATCAATAAACTACGCATTTCACATTCGTACACATTCACTCTTAATCACCATAAATCAAGCGCACCAATTACATGGCGAGCATCACATCATTGGAGCATAAGGTACAAGTTCCTAATGCATAATTTCACCAAACCTTACATTCGATTTCCGAATTCTCATGTGGACTCCACCTTAAGCATACTTAACTTATTATTTTGCTAACGGCTACACCATAAGCACCTTCTACACATAATTACCCACAACCTTTATAAAATTTCACAATTTTGCTCTCTTAGGCATTTTATCGAACACTTGGCGGGTGTATTACTAGCAAAACATTATGTACAAGCATTCTTTGCATATTCTTAATAACTCATATCAAGATCATCAAATTCCACTAGAATCATGTAATTTTCATACTATACCCAAATTAACTGACCATTACTCATTACATACAACATCATACATCAATCTTACACAACTAATGAACATGCATGATTATCCATATCATCATCTTCACTACTACAAGTGGGTTTCATCCAAAATCATCAAATTACTTAGAATCTTGCATAGTTCATGTTCTATAATGTGATTCTAACACATCTACATGATCAATTTCATACAATTTCATGGATTGACCATAACCCACTTCATAGCAAGATCATCAAATCATAAAATACAACTTACCACATGTTTGTTAGGGCTAGATCATCAAGAAAACGAGTTCATGCATCGGATTTGAGCCTAATTTCCTTGTCAATTTGAAGCTTTCTTGGGAACTAGGGTTTTCACCCTTTCCTTCTTCCTCCTGCTCGATCTCACGCACACACCACCTTGTGTGTGTGAGATTTTTTTTTTGTTTTAATTAAATTCAGATTCCAATTTGGCAATCTTGGTCCCTCATGTTCTTTCTTATTTATTTAACCCCCATTATTTTCCATTCTCAATTGATAGCCAACACTATCTAACCAAGTTAGATAGCTTGGTTATTTGTGAAATATCCCACTTAACTAATAAATCCTACTTACTTATGCCAACCTAATAAAATGTCCAAATAAAATATTTAGACCCGAGTTTTGGGGCGTTACAATATGCCAGGAATATGCTAGGAATATGCCATATGGAATGTCTATAAATACATTGAGATGGCACATTAGACAATTCACCACCCAACACCATAAAACTACTCTCTCCTCTCCCTCAAAAACTTTCGGCCGAACACCCCTTGATCATCCATCATATTTTTCGATTTTGTTCTTCACATTCCAACGTCATACAAGTGTCAAGTGTCACGCATAAGAAGGCTTGGTACACTCGGAGATCGAAGGACCTCATCCTCTAGCTTTTATCCACTTCATTTGCGCTTAGATTCCTCCCTAGCCTCGAGCTAGTGGTATGTTACTTAATACACCTTCTTGAACTATTTTGAAGTGGTTAATGTGATGTGTAATGATTAAAACTCGAAATCTTACAAAATGGTTCATTAAAGTCTACTAAAAACATGAAAAACGATGGTTAAAAGCTCACTAGTTGTGTAAATGTTGTAGTAATTGAAATTTGTGATTATTTAGACCCGATCTATGTTGTGGTAGCTCGGATCATCGTTTAACCCGGTTTGGTCGTGATCATGAATCATGACATAAGGTTGTTTTGAATGAAACAAGGGTTAAAGGGTGAAGCTCTACCACATACGAATCATGAACTTGTATAAAAGCGTTTTACTTGTGAAATAGTGTTTAAAACTAGCCGATCTATGTAGCTACAAGTGGTATTTTCAAAAGACCAAGCGTCAAAAGAAATCACATGTTCTAAACCGGATCTTACACAAACAAAAGTGATTTTTGTGAACAAACAAGTGTGTGGACACTTGTGTAACAAAAGTTTTTAGCAAAGAAATAATTTTCGTAAAAACTGACTAGAAGTTGTGAAACTTCATATTCTTTAAAAATAAGGTTTTTAAGAAATCAAACTTATTTATAAAGATAACAAGACTTACTAAATGTGCTAGTAAGTTACTACACAATTTTGGTAAGTATTCAAGTTCATGAAATGGGGAAAATTAGTGATTGTTGTTGATGATTATTGTTGATAATTGTTGTTGATGATTGTTGACGATTTAAAAGAAAATAAACACATGTTTTGAAAACATGGGAAACCTCCATTTTTAGGGGAAACTCTGTCAAAATTTTTATAAATCTTGACACTTAGAAAAATATAAGTTTTTGAGAAACTTATTCCCTAAAAATGTATTTAAGAGTATTACCAAGGTTTCCCTAATTTTTGGTGATAAGAAATGAGGATTTCTTCAAGCATAAAAATGGATATAAGTATGCATTTTTGAAAGAAAAATATATATATTATTTATCACCAACTTTTGTGCTAAGTGTATACCATATGTGTTATACATGCTAGCGTATTAAGACGTAAAAAAATACACTAAATACTCATGAGGAGTATAAACATGAAGATACACATACAATATACTAGACACATAATTCGGGTGCAAAGTACAAAACACAAAAGACTTATATTTATTTGTGAGAAAATAATATAAGTAAGACATTTAGTTAAAAATATAAAATATTTTTAACACAAGAAAATATACACAAAAGTGAGTGACTGAACTTGTGCGACGCAAGTCTAGTGACTAACGATAAGAAAACGCGTATAGGTTACGACGTTAATTAAGCAAATCCGGTGAAGTTTACGACGCAAGGAACGCAAAGTTGTGAGTTCATGCTCCCCCTTTTCTTTAACTGTTTTGTTTTACACTTCGGGGGTGAAATACATGTCACAAATTGAATATTGTTTGCATATGTTATGATGGGTACAAAAACATTCAAGTGAAACATTCCAGACCATGTCTCGAATAGGGTACCATAAGCACCATTAATCAACGTATACATTCAGACCGCGGAACAAAAGGTTAGATCTAATGGGTTTCAGGCAACCCCACTCTTGGCCTACTTCTACCAATGAGTGCTTCTGTGTCTCAGTCAAGTCGACAAAAATGCCTAGGTTTGGTGGCTTCCTATGTCGTGACATATGTTAGTGGCCTTGCAAACCACTAGCAAAACTCACACATTCAAACAGTCATAGTACCCAGTTATACATACGTTTTACGAGTTACATTCAAACATTCATTCATTCTACCAGTTTTATACTATGTTTTCATTCAAGGATATTAAACATTCAAAAACAATCACTGCATGAATTCACACCAACATTATGTTGATGTTTTTCCAAAACTCACATGTATTTCAGGTAACTAAAGGTGGATGTGCGCGTGGTCCTACGCATGCTCGTGGATGTCGCTTTGTTTATCGTTAAATAATGTTGTAACTTTTAAGACAATATGCTATCATGTGTTGTAAACACTTGACTTATGTTTTCGGTAATGTAATGTTTAAAGTTATTTTCGAGCATATAGTATGTTTACCTTTCGTATGCAATGAGAACCTTTCATGATCACACCTCGTGCTTCCGTCGCAGAAAGGGGTGTGACAGCAATAGACTACAAAGTCGTCGTTTCCATCGGGTAGCGCGAGTATGGGAGCATCGCAAAGCATACGCTTGAGGGTTTGAAAGGCTTCCTCTTGTTCGGTTCCCCAAACAAAAGTCTTGTCTTTATGCGTAAGAGATGTGAGAGGAACGGCGATTTTTGAGAAATCAGCGATAAATCGATGGTAATAACCCGCTAATCCGAGAAAAGAACGAACTTCGAACAGGGTCTTCGGTGTAATCCAACTCTTAACTGCTTCTATCTTCGCGGGATCGACGTGAATACCTTGATTGTTGACGATATGACCCAGGAATTGAACCTCCTCGAGCCAAAATTCACACTTGGAGAATTTGGCGTAGAGGCGATTCCCTTGGAGAAGTTCGAGTACCAAACGAAGATGTTGTGCATATTCGGCTTTCAACTTTGAATAGATAAGGATATCATCTATAAACACGATAACGAAGCGGTCGAGAAAGGGTTTACACACGCGATTCATCAAATCCATGAAAAGCGCGGGTGCGTTTGTAAGACCAAAGGGCATAATAACAAATTCATAATGGCCATAGCGGGTTCGAAAAGCGGTTTTAGAGATATCTTCCTCCTGAATTCTTAGCTGATGATAACCAGAGTGTAGATCGATCTTAGAGAAACACGTAGCGCCTTGCAATTGATCAAATAAGTCGTCGATTCGAGGTAAGGGATAGCGATTCTTGATAGTAAGTTTATTGAGTTCCCTATAATCGATGCACATTCGGAACGATCCATCCTTCTTTTTGACGAAAGGGACAGGTGCGCCCCATGGAGATGTGCTAGGGCGTATGAAGCCTTTATCAAGTAATTCCTAGAGTTGACTCGAAAGTTCACGCATTTCGGACGGAGCGAGACGATAAAGAGCTTTAGCAACAGGGTTAGCTACAGGAATGAGGTCAATTTGAAAATTCATATCACGAGACGGGGGTAGACCAGGTAAATCGTCAGGAAAGACATTAGGAAAATCACGAACCACAAGTACCTTTTCCATCGGCTTCTTTTCCTTCTCCGCTACTACGATGTGTGCCAAGAAATCCTTGTATTCCTTGCGGAGATACTTGCTTGCTTGAATGCGCGACATGAGGTTAAGTTCCTTCGAAGATACTTCGCCATATACACAGAGTTGGTCGCCATTAGCAAGAGAGAAACGAATCATCTTTTTGAAACAAACAACTTCAGCACGATTTTCACGAAGAAAATCCATGCCTACTATGATATCGAAACTACCAAGTTGCATCGGAATGAGATCGATTGGGAAAACGTGATTGTTGAGTTAAAGAATACAATCACGGAGAACAGAGTCTACGGTGACGGTTCTTCCGGTGGCAATTTCTACGTCGAACGTCGTTGGGAGGTTAGCGCGTTTACGATTTAGGAGCTTTTTGAATTCAAACGACACAAAACAGTTATCGGCTCCAGTATCAAATAAACACGAAGCATAAATACTGTTAACGAGAAATGTACCATTGACAACGTTGTTGTCAGTTTGAACCTGGCGGACATTGATGTTGAAAGTTCTTCCACGGGCGGCTTGTTGTGGCTGCTGCTGTTGGTGTTGTTGCTGCGGTGGTTGTTGTGGCTCTTGTTTCACCACGCGATTCGGGCAGACGTTAGCGAAGTGGTTAGGGTCACCACAAGAATAGCAGGCTCGTGCATGAGCAGCGGGAGCAGGAGCTGCTTGGTTACCCTGAATAGTGAGAGGTTGGGCGGGTGGTGCTGGAGGAGCTTGAGCTTGAGCTTATTGACGCGGGCCTGAACGGCAGTGAGAGGTAAAGTGCCCATAGATATTGCAATTGGCACAGAAACGACAATTCACCCTCGCAGGATGATGGTAGGTGCATGTTGAGCACAGAGGGTGGAAACCGGTGTACGCACGCTTAGCAAGCGGTGCGTTGGTCACAGGTGCTGCGACTTGTCGGTTCTGGTTCTGGTTGGTGTTGGGTTTGAAGGGTACAGCGTTGAGAGGAGTGACGGTAGAAGCATAGTTCTTGTTGTTGTTACCCTTACGCTTGCGATTCTGGCGTGAAGACTTCGAGACTTGAGGTGTTGTGGCATCAGGAGCGGGAGTAGCAGTGACCTGGTGGAGATTCTTGGTTGAGGTTTTGAAATAACCAGCCAAAACTCGCTTATCATTGATCTCAGCGGTGAGTTGGTAAGTTTTCTCAATTGTAGTCGGCTTAGCTGCCTGAACAAAGTCAGCTACACAGTCGGGTAAAGCTCGAATGTACTTCTTGATCGTGATATCCAGAGTTGTCACTTGACCAGGACAGATAATACTGAGCTGCTTGAAGCGAGCGGTGAGACCAGCATTGTCACCTCCTTCTTGCTTGATACCCCGGAACTCGTTTTCCAGCTTCTGGAGTTCATGTGGGGGACAGAATTCTTTCATCATGACTTCCTTCAGTTCTTCCCAGGAGAGTCCATAGGCTGCATCGTTACCTCGCCTGTTGTGTTCAGCAGTCCACCAATACAGTGCCCTAGACTAGAAGACTCCAGTAGCATTCACAGTGCGGAGGTTGTCTGGGCATCCGCTTTGACGAAGGGTGACTTCAATCTAGTCAAACCACTAAAACATGGCGTTGCGCCCATCTTCACCAGTGAAGTTAGCAGGACCGTAGGCCTTGAATTGCTTAAAGCTGAATGGCTATTTAGGTGTATCACTTTTTGATTCGACGGACAATTTGTTGCTGACCTCGTTGATCTCACTGGCGATCTGAGGTATGACTTTAGCCATTTCCTTGGCGACGAGAGAAGCGATGCGATTGTCATCTCTGCTTCTCTGAGCATTTCGGCGAGTGTGAGAGCCAAGGGAAGACATTGTCTGCAGCAGACATTATCGTATGATTTAGACAAGATTTGATTATATCGGGTCTTCGAAAAGTTTAGCGTATGGTAAAAACTCCTTTGTTGTAAAGCTCGGGAACACGTAGGCACATTGGCACATAGTCACGTAAGCACATAGTCCACAAAAACACGTAGGCACATAAGCACGTAGGAGCACATAATCCACGTAGACACATCAATAGTTTCACCTATATTTTGCACGTATTCACCTACATATTTTGCACGTATTCACCTATATTTCAAGTTTCGCGAGCGCGTTCGAGGGTAGCGAGTGATAGTGAGCAGCGATAGCGAGTAGAGTAGCGTGTGAGAGTTCTTAGTTTGAGTTGTGATTAGCGTTTTAGATTCGAAACGGTGTGAGTTGTGCGCGTTTTGCAGAGCGAGAAGCGTTAAATCGAAACCATCAGCGTAAAGCACAGCTTTCGCAATCTGAAACATCAACAATAAACACATAACCACATAAAATCGATAAAACGTGAAATCAGCGAATGCGGGCTCAGAATCGAAACAGAGTACCTTGGGTGTTAGGTATCGACTACCCAAAGTTATTCGACTATTCACAACGAACTCGAGTACACGCTTTGGCCTAATAGACCGTGCTCTTGCCAAAACAGGGCGAACGGCACGCATCCTTTTGGCTACTACGTGACTCGCGTCGTTGGAATCCATCGAGACTTTGGTGAGAGTTTTGTAAAAATAGAGGACGGAACTAGTCGTTAAGATGTGGGTTTCACCCCTAACTTAACAACCTTGTTCCTGGTTATGTGGCAAACCACGAGATAGAGAGGGAGAATTTCGTCGAGATATGGATTTCACTCCTGACTCAACGAAAATTCTCGTGCTGAGAGTAAAAATACGCGTAGAGTGAGTGAATCTATCGAGAGTTGTTGGTTTTCACACCTAATCTCGACAAAATCGCTCTTTTGTGTTATACGAGCGTTTTCGAAAGCGTGTGTATTGTGTCAGCCTTAGGAAAGGCAATAGTGTGTTCAGCTTTAGGAAAAGTTGTCCTCGTGCGAAGCTGTAGTATGCGATGTTCGCACAAAGGTGTAGTTTTAGCGAGTTCGAGAACAAGCTCGTGCAGAACCCCTATTGGGCTCGCACAAGGCGGTCTGTTGGTACTTAGACTATAGACTAGGTCAATTCTAAGACATAAAAAACTGGATTAGTTCGTGTCTTTCCTAGTTCCCTATAGTTATGGCTCTGATACCAATCTGTTATACCCCAACCGATGGCTGAAACATCGAGGCGTGCACTGAGCAAAACAGATTGTTCAAGAGAATCCTTAACAACTATTAATGTCATTATATTTAACGTTTAACGTCCCATACCATCAAACATATAAAGCAAACAATCATTATAGATATAGTCTCAAAAACAAATAAGTTGTTTCGACAACTCAGATTTATTTAGTTTGTTTCTAGACTCCCTAGCTTGTTTCATCACAGCAAACATAACATCCTAAACACTTGTCACGTACGTTAAAATGAAGTCAATACATAGAATGTAAAGGTGAGTACACAAGTTTGATTAGCATATAGTATAGCGAAAGCGTTTACGCATAACCAGCATGTATCACGTAACGGGCGAAGCAAGTAACTATCAAAACTATGTTCACACTCAACCACAAGACTGCGTTGTAAAGTATGCGCAACACATGTCCAACGGACGCATGAAGTAAAGAGATGTGATCCCTAGCAACCCCTGTCCACGACAGGTGCTGAGTCCAAACTATAGTACTATTGTTGCTAGAGGCGGTACCGTGTAACACTGTCTAAGCATAGTAACAAGCATTCAAGTTCACGTATGACATGCGGGAGCGGTTAGCGTTAAAAGTGTTTGCGTTGTGTGTTGGTGTATGTTGTTATAGCGAACATATGTGACACCCAAAGTGCTTTAAAAAGGAAATGGGTTCGAGTATACTCACAGTGCGTGTTTAGCTAGTAAACACAGTACTTGGATTGAAGGGAGCGCGTGGAGATTAGCCTAAGCATAGAACAGTAGCGTAAGCATTGAACAACGTGTAAACAATGCGTCTGATGAGATAAGTTTCGGATGGTGAGTAGAATGGATGGTCATCTGGATGGATGACCATTCGAACGATTGATCATTCGAATGAGTGAGTGTGTTTGCAAATCGTTTTGAACTTTTGAAGTTTTCGTTGTAGTATAAATCAAGTCATTCGATCGGATGGTCATCCGATCGGATGGCTATTCGATTGGGCAAACTGTTGTTTTGAAAATTTCACAAAGTTTTCCTAAGTTAAAAGTTTTGAGTTTTGACGGAGACGGCATGACGACGTGTCAAACAACGTGGAAACCACAACAAGTCCAGCTTAGTAGATCGGATGGGAATCACCCTATCCGATCAGCCTAACTGTTCTTGATTGAATTTCATGTTCAACCCGTGAATCGGTCGTCTCCCCGGTGGAAATCCGTTCTCAGACCGGTTAGTGGAGAGCCTGAATGAGTCTAGGTTCCATCGTTTTTGTGAAGAAAGTGAAGAAAAGTATGAAAATAGTTGAAAATGTGTGGATCTTGTGGAGATTTGTGTAAAATAGTGTGGAAATCCTTTAGATCTGGACAAATCTTGATGAGATGATGTCACACTACAGTTCTCATAAGGAACCGTGATGACGTCACCTTAAAGAAGTCCAAATCAGGTGATTTCATGGTGAAAATTAGTGATTTTGGTGGAGAAGATGATGAGAAAGTGTGTAGTGATGATGGAAGTACAAGATTTAGGGAGAAATACTTACGGAATAGCCTTGGATCGGGTGAAAAGTACTTGCGAGAGAACTGGGAGCGTCTGGGTTGGATAGAGCTGTCACATCAGTGAACAGTGATGTGACAGGCATGTATTTATAGTAGAGAGAGAAGATAAGGTGGTGGAGAGTGAGTGCGAGGGTCGGATAGCCAGTCGATCAGATGGTCATCCGATCGGATGGTCATCCGGACGGATGTCCATTCAATCGAATGGTCATTCGATCAGATGGCTTGTGCGAGTTGGTTTTCCAACTTTCGTTTCGTGCGCTGAGTGTTGCGTTGCATTTGAGCGAGTTGCGAGTAAGCATTGCGATGAGATAACCACATAACATTAAATAAATAATCACACAAATAACACACATAACACATGAAATGCATAAAAGTAAATTTGCGTTTCGAGTTGCGATGAGATTGCGATGCGATAGCGTTTAATGCAAGTATGCGATGCGATATGTGATAAAATGCGTTTAAGTAGTATGTGTTGTAAACAACGTTAAATGCGATAACTGGGTTTTGAATAAGCGATGCGAATACATTGTAAAACATAGTTTAAAATGTAGCGAAAACCCTTGGCGATAATAGGAATCTCGAGGGTACAAGTTAATTAAGTAAGAAATGACAGATCTAAGTAATGACCCGGAAAGTCGGGTTGTTACAATTGATGGGTTTAGGAGATTGTTAGGTACAAGATTCAAGCATAAAAAGTTAAGTTTTGTACAAGTTAATCAAGTTCCATCCAAAACAGAAAGTTTGGACCTCAAAATGGTGTTGTTCCACCTTGGTTTACCATGTAAACCTGTGGAAGCATTCCTAGAGGTGTTCCAAGCTTAGTGGAAGAAGAAATGATGAGAAAAAGTAGAAGAAAATGAAGTTACAAAAAGTTTATATGAATCAGAAAATAAATCTGACTTTGGAGCCTTATGTAAGTGGTGTATCTCGTGATTACACCTTGGTGAATCTCAGATAACATCCTTGAAGGTCATCCAAGTAGATTGGTGCAAGAAAACATGAAGAAAGTAGTGAAAAAGTGCTCAAAGTTCATTGTTTTGAGCAAAGTATGAATCTGCCAAGAACTTGAGAAATTTGATGAATTGTGAGAGTTTGGGAGTGAATTGGAAGAGTGTAAAGTGTTGAGAGAGTATGGAGGATGTGTATTTATAGTGTGGAGGTTAGGGTTTGTGTTAAATGTGTGAGTTAGTTGGGTATTAAATGCAATTAGTTTCGAGTGGAGGTGCAAAAACGAGCCAGCAGTTGAGCTTAAACAAGGCAGATGCGGATTGGTATCTCAGGAGGGTCGCGGAAGAGGACCAGGATCCTCCCGAGTGTCGCCTGGGAGTCCTGTCAGCAACTTTCATATTTTCACACTTTTAGTCTCTGCAGTTTGGTTTTTGGCATTTCTTATATATTTAACATGTAATTAAGCATGAATTAAGTATAAAAGTACAACTCAAATATTGTGAATATATAACTTAGTATTTGTATGTATAAAGTGTATAAAAACATGTATTTAGGATAATTGTTTGTAAGATAAGTACGCGTTTACGAGAATGATGCACAAGTATCAAGTATGTGAATGAATCGAGTGACAAACAAGTATGAATATTAAATGTATAATTCTTATAAAATGATCAAGTTTTATAACGATCAACATTTCAAATTACCGAAGATGGAGGTGAAATATGAATACGATGCGGATATAAATTTCCAAAAAAATAGGAACATAAATAATCCTTCTAAATAAGGTAAGTTTCAAAAGCAAGGCGTTACAGTCTCCCCTCCTTTAGGAAATTTCGTCCCGAAATTTATTCAAGAGGAAGACCTTGGAAAAAAGACATTTTGGCAAAAATGCTTGGTTAAAAATCGGAATTTGAAGTTTGGAGTGTGTTGAAAATGCATGGGAATTTTGAGAAACGAAGAGGGTAGGTTTGTAAAAGTAGTTCGTTTGACTATGGTGGTTTGAGACACCAGTTGTAAGTATGAGTAAAAATGTGCATGTGTGTGTAGGCAAAGTGAGTTTGACTAAGTTTGAATAACTCAATGGGGAAATTATTTTAAAAATGAGGTTGCCTAAGGAAAGTTTTTTGTATAAAATAGAATATATTTTGATGAAAAGTGCGGCCCGCACCGTTGGTTGTAAGAAAAGTTTTATCGGTTTTAAAGGCGTATTAGTAGAATTACACGTTTGTAAAGAATTGCTTATTGGCGTGAAACTGGGATGGTAGGTATCTTTGATTTCAAAGGGTTTGGTGGTAATGGGCCGACTAAGTAAAGTTTGTGTGTAATAAAGAATGGAAGATAGTTTTAAAAGTAAAGAGGTATTTTAGGGATTGAACGTTTAGACCGATTTATTGTAAATAGGTTTGTATAAAATGTCTAGAGAATAATTGGGAAAAATCGTGGTATGAGAGTGAACGAACGATCTAGTAGATGAATGCAAGGATAAGAATGGTATGATTTTTGGATGTAACGTGAATATGAGGCGTTAAGGATGAGGTTTCGTCATGGATAATCGGATACCGCGTGTTTAGCAGTGCGTTTGTGAGTCATTAAAGTTTGTGTAATCGTGTTTAAATAAGGCCTGGGAAAACACAGAATTTCTCATGGCACGTTTTACAAAAGTTTGGTAACATGGTAAAAACACTTATATATAGGAAGTACCAGTGACGTATCCACCATGTTTTAACCATGTTACGTCTGTTTCGTAGTTCGGTGTCATGTTACGTTCTATGTCTTACAATACACTGTAGAATACCCTATGGTTTTCATGCGCCTATCACTATAATCTCGTGTGCACCCGCGATTATATTGGTTGTCGCATGATTCGCATAGTTTGTACTAGTTGTGTATGAGTCAGGTATACGGTAACTTTGAAAATAAGAATGTGTGCGTATAAGAAGGTAGTATGTAAGCATGACTATGTTTAAGTATGTATGTATGAGACCAATGTAAGTGAACCCCTCGGGTTACGCTCACGTATAGGTACGAATGTATGAATATGAGTATGAGTATGACTATAAGTATAAGTATGAATGATAACGATTGTGTATATAGTATAAATTGAAACACAACGAATTTAAGCATATAAAATGATCAAGAAGTTTCGAGTATGTAAAAAAGAATGATACGTGTGAGATTTTCGTGAAATATTGACTAAAACGTGTACGATGATATGCATGTATAGTTGTTCGAATAAATAATTGTGTTTATTGAATCAAAATAGATTGATTTGATGTTGTTGTTTGCATGCTTAAAATAATTGAAATATATTAAACTCGATGTACGCTTCATCTCACTAATATATCATGCATGATATATTGTAATAGGCGACTCAATGTACCTAAAATGTCGTAATATCCGTACCCTAAGATGGTACACGTCGTGTTCCTGTTTCAGTGTCACCACAATATTCACATTTTCCAACTTTATGTGGAAGTCCAAGAAACGGATTTGACAGTTGACTTGCATGGTTGATGATGGTGCGATCGCTAACGGAGGCCAGTAGCATATAGCACATTTTTCTAGCTTCAAGTGGAAGTCCAAGAAACGAATTTGACAGTTGGTTTGCAAGGCCGATGGTACAACCGCTAATGAATGCCAATAGCACATAGCACAATACTTTTACAATTTATGTAAACTTTTTCAATTACATAATTTGTTTAGGGTTTTATCAGTATTTATATAATGTTATTAGCTTTTGTGTGTGTTTAAATTTTGTAATTCACATAATGTCTTATACTGTGATTACTACATTTTACACACCAACTTCATTGTAAAAATCAACTAATGAAACAAATTATATAAAACTTGAAAGATGCTTCATTTCATTATCTTAAGAACAGCATAAATGAACAAAACATCTTGGTTTAAAAAAGTGATCAAATAAAAAACACACAATATAGCAAAATCCATAAACCTAAACCCAAGATGGCAACAAAGACAAATCAAATCAACACAAAACCATGATCACCATTAGCATAACAACCCATTACCACAAAAAAATCCCCAAAATCTCAGTAGAAGAAACCGAGCACTTTACCACCGACATTCTTCCTCCTAGCTTCTTCATGATCCATAATTCCAGCTGATGTTGTTAACACAATGTAACCAAACTGCAAAAGTTAACATCAATTAGTACCAACACTAAATAACTCCAATCCAACATATGCATGACAAAGTTTCAAAATGTGTCGATATGGGTTGCGCCTAAACTAAAACGGGTCAAACAAATAAGTGAGCAAACGAGTTTTAAGTAGCCCAAAGTCAATTTATAATATAATACTAATACTAATTATTAATTTATTGTACGAATATAGTTTTTGTGAACATAACACCTGTCTTGAAGGAAGAAGTCTTGCAGTCCATGGCTCGATTTCCTTGACACCAACATCAAAACGAGGACTGATGACCCCACATTTGTTCAAACGTCCATTCAACTCAACAACAATCTTACCAGATCTGTGGTCATCAACATACTCGAACTCACCAATATAACCTGTGGTTAGGACACAAGCACACGTTATTTAGTCATTGTACTCTTAACAGGTGTCTAAATAAATAAGATCATACCGTGCTTTTGCATAACCATAAGGAACTTGATAATAACTTTCGAAGATGGCCTAATCATGACCTGTCTTTTTCCCCTCTTTTCAGCATTGTACATGCTCTTGAGAGCGTCGTTTAAAACACTAACCCTCACCATCTTTGCAAATTCAAGATACTACAAGAAAAACAATAAAAATAATAAACATATGCTCACAATAGTTTACGATCACAGCTAGAACTCAATTTTGACATATTCAAACTTGTTTGAAGTACATGTAATTTGAAATCAAACAAATCGTTGATTACTGATATAACCATTATCTATATGAAAGCTACATGGACAACCTTTTGTTGACATGAATGTCATGCAGACTCCTTTAATTACATTAAAACAACTTCCATTTTAACCGTTTTTAATACCATATAATGAAAATGTATTTATCCACATGCTCACCACTATCTGCATAGCCAGCAATTATTATCGCCCACGGGTTAAAATCTCTTTTAGACATTTCATCAAACACCGGTCGTGCATTCTTCATACACCCACACGATATGAACATGATCAGCACACAATTGAGCACTAGAGAACGTAAAGTTGTTTTTCCTAATACCCTCTTTACCCAATTCTTTAAAAACATCAAGAACTTGACGAAAGTTTTCTTCTTTACAACTGTTATTAATTCTAACCGTCCATACCACAACATTACGCCGCGAAAATATCCGATTAAACACTAAATCCCCATCTTTAAAAGATCCAAACTCCCCGTAAAAACTAATCAACGAGCTACTCACAAACAAATCATTTGAATAACCCGATGCAGCAACCAACCATGGATTTGTTTGCCAAGTGTCAAGTTCAATGCGTTTGCACAAGCCTTGAGAACACAAACAAAAACCCAAGAAACAGAGAAACTGCTGCAACTATAAATTAAATATTGTAATTTGGGATCTGTAAAGAGGTTAATAACTTCCTCATACTCACCACTATATGCAAAACCAGCAATCATTATCACCCACGAGAAAGAATCTCTCTTAGACATTTCATCAAACACCTGCCGTGCATTCTCCATACACACGCACACCATATTCTAGTTGTGATCGTAAACTGACTACTGAGCCGAACTGAGTTAAAAAATTGGCCAACACATCGACTGCTCTAATGGATCATCAAAGTTTACAATCACACTGTTTCACCAACCCTAAAACATCTACTTACAGGAAATATAAGCAACAGCCTAACATGTGTTTACTTTTCATGGCATACACCTAAAACAAAATAGTATCAGGAAAAATTCACCAAATATTTGAAAAAAAAAAAAAAAAAACTCAAACATCATCAATTCAAATAGAAACAGAAGATAATTAATCAAATAACAAAAGTTTGCCGGATCGCAGGAACATAAAACCTAATAAAAACTAAAAATGTCAACAACAGAATGAAGAGATTAAAGAAATTCGGCTTTATAAAATTTAAAAAAACAAAAAAATAGGGTTTACCTGGAAGCAACAATTGCAGCGGCGTTTCTGTTAGCAGTGTGTTGATAGAGGAGAAGAGATGGAGTCGAGAAGACGACGACGTGGGCCTTAGGGTTTGGGTTTTATAGGGCTTGTCAATAGGCCCACTATATGCCATGTTCTTAAAACAAATAAGAGTGGTATTTCATTATCTTTTAACGAGACTCTTAATGGTTCAGACCTCTTACTGGTTCAGCATTTAATGGGTCAGACTGTTTATTTCACGAGCAGGTGTCTGAATAGTTTACACATTTGCCTCTGAATGGTTAAGATTTATACAGAGTCTAAATGATTAAGACCTCTAATCTGAATTGGTCAGACATTTACCTCTGAACAGTTAAGCATTATACAGACTCTTAATGGTTCAGACCTCTTACTAGTTCAGCACTTAATGATTCGGACCACTTACTGGTTCAGCATTTAACCATTCAGATGTTGCCAAACAGCCCCTAAATAAAAACACAACTTTTTTCTAATGGAAACCAACGTAAGACTAGCCGGTGTGGGACATTGGTTGGGGCAGGGGATGTCAGGCAACGCTAGTTAATCCACATGATGCCAGCATTGGTCACGGCGTTGTCACGCTAGCGTGGGACAGAGGGAGAGTTGACTTGGCTGGCTAGTATTGGCTGGTGGCATATGACCGTTGGGCTAGCCGTTTGGCATAGCCGTTGGCCAACGACTATTTAAAAAAAAAAATCAGTCCACATGGCACCCCACGCCGCCTGGCCATGCCCCTTCCACACCCCCCTTTTTTGCATGATGACATCCGTGGTGCAGCAAGCTATGGTGATTGTGTTGACGATGGTGGTTTCACGCTGTGGAGAACGAATTCGGTGCCACCTGCGATTTAGGGAGGAAAGAAACCTTAGTTAAACTCGTGTGAAGTAGGAGGTGGATGATGGTTTGGGATAACAAATAGTAGACGCCTGTAAAAGGCAAGGGAGCACATAATTTACTCTAAACTACCTTATAGAATAAGCAAAAAGTACTAACGTTACTTTAAAGGAAAACAAAATTACTCCATATTACTCCAAATATACAAGGACTTCCAAGTGCGGCTTCATTTAACGTTACTTCAAAAAAAAATACTATTATATAAGAAACGACCACTTAAACTATGTCCATAGCTGTTGTGTAAGAACAATGAATTAGCGGTTCAGTTGAGCGAACAGTTCAGTTTATGTTTTGGTAATTTTACCCTTTAGTGTTCCCAGAGGTATTGCAAAAAGCACGAGTCTGGTTGTTTTTTGTTTTTTTTTTGGTACCTTTAGGCTTTTAGATTGTTACAGTTCTCCCCAAAACAGCACAAAACTTTCGGGTGCAGTTGGTTTGGGTATCTTTGTCTTTAGTGTATCAAAAGGCATTCCAAAATTTTAGTCTCGTGTCCCTGCAACCTGATGCAACCATACCCACCAGGGCTTATCATTTTAATATAATGCAATGTTAATTACAACAATTGATAACAAATCTCAAAGTTGATGTAAAGGTAAAATTACCATAATCTATTGAAAAGTTGGCTTCCCACTTTGACAATAAGCTTTTTGCTTGCATCTGTTGATTTGACCAAAGTTTTTTTTCCGACTAATTGAAACTGACAAATCGTGGCACGTGTACCCTACGTATGAAGAGTTGTCTTAAGCGTGTCTTAAAATAGGAGAGTAAATGACAATTGTATCCACATGAAACGTATTGAAACTAATTTGAATCACTTACGTTTGAATGTGAAGTCTGATTTTTAATTTGACATACCAATTTGATTGGTCCAGTTTAGTAAATTTTAAGAGACCTGCAAAAAAAAAGATGTTATAATATTTTAGAGTGCAATGTAGACGTAGAAGAATATTATGGATCTTACAATGCTTATCATTATCATAGTGATCACGTCTTTCCCGGATATTCAAATGAGTGAGTTTGTACAAAAAACTGAGGAAGGAAGCATCACATAGCATTAAGAAGACATCAACATGTAGCAATGGATTACGTGTAACGTGGCCCACTAGTAAATGAAGATGGTAAAAAGATCTGCTTTCCTATATCACGACATTCTGTATCACCTCGTGAAAGGGCATCATACATGCCAGCGATATATTCTGAACGAAATAGATCTTGATTTGCTTTATAGTAATCAAGTCTATTCTGTTTTATACACGAATAAGCGTCTACTAAATACTGTTGAAAAAGCCGCCCACCATTCAAGAGAAAGGAATAAACACCTGCACGCTCATGAATCTGGTAACGGTAGTACATGTTAACGGTCAATCTCTTGTCTTTCGAACCATCAACCTTACGCATGTAACACCCCGTGTTTTCCCAAAAGTCAAAGTCAAAGTCAAGAGTTGACTGTTATTGGAATTAAAGATCAATAAAGATTAATTTTATTTTAGTTTCATTTTTGATTTTCATATTATGTGGAGTAAGTGTTGTATAATCAAACTAACCGGCCGATAATCGAACTGTGAATCAACGACCGACTGTGAATGATAGGAAGTAACAATGCAATAAAGCTAGTCAATCAATAATCAAGCTAATCAAATCAATCATCGAACTCAAGTGTGGATAATTTTAATGCTTTTATACGTGTGTGTGTGCCTTACGTGTTACTTGTGCATGTTACTTTTATGTTAAAGAGTGTGGTGAATCAACCAAATCAATCGAGACTCGAAGGATAATCAAACACAATCGAAACCGACTTTGAAAATAGGTTGTAAGGATGCTTGTATGTTAGATATAGTAGTTGGGACTGAAAGTAAATTGAATAGAAACTCTATCCTACTCTACTCCTCAATCTATCGAAATCGAAATATCAAAAATCGTCGCGAAACACTCAAAACCAGGCAAGCCGATCGGACAGGGCAATCTGATCGAACAGGCTAGCCGAACGAACAGGCTGTTCGATCGGGCAGCCGCTCGACCAGGGATGCTGTTCGATCAGCTAACCCCTTTCCACTTTTGGAAGCCTATAAATAGGGCTGTCCTTGTCAAGCTTTCCACTTTTGGAAAAGCTCTGACCGACCAGCCTTCTATTCTCGCCATTTCTCAGATTTCTCTCAAACCTGTAAGTATTTCACTCCAATCTTTGTACATTTTTGATCCTTGATCGATTCTCCATCTTTCTATCTTTCAAAATCTGAATTCCAACCGTGAAATCACAAAGATCTAAGCATTCTTGGGTGATGTCGTCATGGTGTTCTTGAAGAACACTAAGATTGACATCAATCCGACATGAATAGCTTGAATCTAACCGATTTCCACATAAACAACTTAAAATCTTCCAAAGATCTTAACATTTCACGGTGGAAAAGGATTGAAAGACGGGTTTTCACCAATCTTTCAACTCTTTTACACTCAAACCGGCGAAAACGAAGCTTGAACCGACCTATAAATCATTCTAAACAAACACATGGTTCAAGACTCGGACTTTACCACGAGATTACCGATTACAAGTTAAACGTTAAACTTAGGTCCTTGAACGCTCCCTGACCGAGCTTGGGTGATTCCAGCCGAGTCAGTGAGTAAAGTAAAGGCTGAGGTTTTCGTGGTTCAACTTGTGGTCAAACTATCTTTAAAACATCAATAAAATGACGGGAAATAACCAAGTGCTAGGTGATGGACTAACCAGGTCAGGGGCTGGCCGAACGGTTAGGCTATTCAAACGAACAGCCCAACCGAACGACTACGCCAGCCGATCGACTAGGCTAATCGATCGACTAGCATCTGGGCCCACAAACTCATGAGGTGTAGTATTGACAGGGTTCTGTTCGATCGATCGAACCACCCGATTGTAAACATTACTCATCGAATCATGAGATACTACACTTCAACGCTAAACCTCTTCGAAACATTGGAATGTCACCCGATCGAGCATGCCACCCGATCGAGTGACAATTTGCCAAGTGTGCAATGCTAACCGATCGGTTGGACCAACCGATCGAACGGACTGTTCGATCGGCCAACTTGAAAGGTAATGCTGCAAAAACTTCAAAAGCACAAACCATCATACACAAACACATCCTTCACACCAAAGGAAGGAACAATCCACTTGAAAGAACCAGCCGATCGAGCCAGCCGGCCGATCGAACGGGACGTTCGAACGAACTTTAACCCAATCGAACAGCCCACTCGATCGAACAGCCGTCCGATCGAATGGTCTATCCGATCCAGTTTCCACTGTTCACTTTTTCCGCATTACTCATTGTATTGTTATCGAACTATTCAGGCTAACCTATTCTCAGTGCTCCTTTCAATCCACAACCAACCACTGTGAGTATACTCGATCCCTTTTTGCTTTCAGCACTTTTGGGTGTTACATACGTAATCTATCAAATTCACAGACAACACAAACTATTTGAACGCTAACCTACTTGCATGTATTACTTGACTAAATGATTGCTGTTTATTATGTTTACACGTGGAGTGCTATCTGCCTGCTTTAGCAACGTAGTACTATAGTTTGGACTCAGCACCCGTTCACACGGGGGTTGCTAAGGACAATTACTTGCATGGATTACAGTGGTAATCATGTATTGCGAACTGTCTCGGACAGTCAACTCGAAGTCGTTGGTATCGATGGTCCCATGTTGATAATTTACATGCATCGTTTGCCCTTGTGTACGTGCTTGGTTATGCGTAAACTTTTCGAACTTTATATGCTATATCAAACTTGTGTACTCACCTTTACATTATATGTATTGACTTTTATTTTAACGTATGTGACAGGTGTTTAAGCTACTAGCGTGCTAGGGAAGCGAGGCAATAATAAGCTTCTAGGAGCCTGTGACCTTAGGACAGTGTCCACATACCTGCTCCAGGGCCATAGTTCTCTGTAGATCTTGTACTGGCACCTGTAGTCAGTAAGATCTACAGTTAGCCGTCTAGAAGTCTTAAAACAATATTTAATTCGGTCTGTAATAATTAAGAATCTGAGTTGTCGGAACAGTTCCCATATTGTTTAGTTGATTTCTATGATAACTTGTTATTATTTGGGACACGGTATGGGACGTGTTATGTAACTGAATTGTATGATAGTTGTTGTGGAAACTTCTGAACAATCTGTTTCGCTCAGTGCCGCGCCCCGATGATTCCGCCATCGGTTGGGGTGTGACAGATTGGTATCAGAGTCATAACTATAGGGAATTAGGTTAGACACGATCTAGTCCGGATCGCTGTCTTAGAAACCTAGACTATAGCTAGGAACCAAGAGACCAAGTTTATGTGCTTGTTTTATGTTGTTTCCTTCTATTCTATCATTACATCCGAACTCCGAGCCAAATTTCGTAATTTGGACGGGATTAGGAGTGAAACCCGCGAATTCCTGCCTAAATTACAAATTTTGCCAATTATTTTGTGCGATTTTTTTTATCAACAAACGGGGGAGAATTATACCAAATCAGGGCTGAAACCCGCAATTTGATGAAAACTTACCCCTAAATTTTTATAAACAAGGAAGAAATTGCTAAGCTAGGGGTGAAACCCTAACCTTAGCAGTTATTCCGACTTTATTTTATCTCGCCAAGGCAATTGACGGACTCCAACGACCTGAACTCACGAGTATGGCCTAGAATGCGCATGCATAATGCCCAAGAATCGAGGCAGAAACATGTCCCCTAGAGTCGAAAGTGACGACAAGTCAACTGTGAATAGTTAAATTGCCATGGTTAGTCAAAGTCTAGTAGCCGCAGACAATCCATTTTCCGATTTTGAGTGTTGCTTCGTTGATTTTATATGATTTACCTGTTTACGTGTTTTAAGATTCGTTGGTTACTCCATTTGTTATCAATCTGCGTGACCTTTGTCGTTATCCTACTGTGATTCGAATCCCTGTTGATGTGATCTAAACGAAACCAGTGTGCTATGCTACGCTATACGACTAAGTTAGACGATACAATGTGATGCTATCCGATATGCAAACGAACGACACTCGACTTGTGGTTATAGGTTTCTGTTTTCTGACAGCCTCTGTGATAAAAGTGCGTACGTGTTTAGGAAATTAAGTGCTCTATTTGCTTAATTGCTTATGTGCTCTAATTGCTTCTGTGCTCATGTGCCTCTATGATTATGTGCTTATGTGTTTATATGTGTTACGTGACGTGAGATGCGACGTGATTCTAAGCTTTAGTAAACTAAGACGAGTGAGATTCGAATTCGTTGTGTTGAGCCCTATGGCGATGTCTATTGCAGACCATGTCGTCATCAACAAGAACTCGCCAAAACCTTTCCCGTCAGGAAAAAGAGAGACCGACGTCTCGCCAAGCTCATCTCAAGGTCTGTAGCGAAAGCTGTCAGTGAGGTGTACGAAAACACAAGCAAGTCGTCGGAAGAATCCCGAACCCTCACTGAATCCAGCAAAGCTCCGTTCAGTTTCAAGCAATTTAAGGCGTATGGACCGAAGGAGTTCACCGGTGAAGAGGGCCCTACAGGCTTATTTCACTGGTTTGACTCTGTGGAAGTTACCCTTCGTCAAAGCGGATGCCCGGATCATCTTCGAACTCTCAATGCTACCGGTGTCTTCCAGTCACGGGCATTGGACTGGTGGACAGCCGAAAGGAATAAGCGCGGGAACGACGCTGCCTACGAGTTGACGTGGGAGGAACTGAAGGCTATCATGCTGGACGAGTTCTGTCCTCCCCACGAACGCCAAAAGTTGGAGGATGAGTTCTGGACCATCAAGCAGAAGGAGGGCGACAACGCTGGTCTCACCGCCCGTTTCAAACAACTGAGCATTATCTGTCCAGACCAGGTCAAGACTCCCGAGATGACCATCAAGAAATACATCCGTGCTCTTCCGGATTGTGTTGCAGATTTTGTGTTTGCCGCCAAACCCGCATCAATCGAGGAAACCTACCTACTCGCTGCCGAGATTAACGACAAGCGAGTTAAGGCTGGTGTCTGGGATAAGCCATCCAAGTCGTTGCATCAAGTTACTGCCGCATCAACCGACAACCCTACTGCTCAAGCCTCCAAGTCCTCGAGAAGAAGAAAGAAGAACAAGAGTTGCGCCGCCGCAACCAATGCTGCTCCTCTTCAGTCAGTACCGCCACACCAGCGACAACCACAGCGCACTGCGCCAGTGATCAATGCGCCGCCGGCTAAGCGTGCGTACACCGGCCCCCACCCACTCTGTGCTACATGTTCTTATCATCACCCGGTGGGTGTGGCCTGCCGTTTCTGTGCCCACTGCAACGTTTACGGGCATTTCACTGCGAGTTGCCGCTATGGTCCTCGTCAAACGCAAGCTCAAGCCGCTGTTAACCAAGCCCTGCTACCTGCTCCTCAAGCTCCTCAAGCTGCACAGGCCCCGGCAAACAATGTTCGGACCTGCTTTGCATGTGGTGACCCTAACCACTTCGCAAACCGGTGCCCGAACAGAGTGGTGAAACAAGAAGCCCAACAACCCCAGCAACAACAACAGCAGCCTCAACAACAAGCCGCTCACGCCAGAACTTTCAACATCAACGCACGCCAGGCTCAAGCTGACAACAACGTGGGCAATGGTACGTTCCTTGTGAATGGAATATATGCATCATGTTTGTTTGATACTGGAGCCGATAACTGCTTTGTGTCATTTGAATTTGAGAAGCTTCTTAGACGCAAGCGCTCTTATCTTTCGTCACCCTTCGAAGTAGAAGTCGCTACCGGAAGAACCATTGCTGTCAATTCTGTGCTCCGTGATTGTACTCTCGAGCTCAACAATCATATATTCCCGATTAATCTCATTCCAATGCAGCTCGGAAGTTTCGATGTCATAGTAGGCATGGACTTTCTTCGTGAAAACCATGCTGAAGTTGTGTGTTTCGATAAGATGATTCGTTTTGTGCTAGCTAGTGGTGATATTCTATGTGTTTATGGTGAAACTACTGCAAAAGATCTCAAGCTCATGTCATGTCTTCAAGCTCGCAAATATCTCCGCAAGGAATATCGAGCCTTCTTGGCCAACATCGTTGTAGCAGAGACGGACAAGAAAAGGAAAGTCGAAGTCAAGGATGTTCCCGTTGTCCGAGAATTTCCTCAGGTGTTCCCTGATGATCTTCATGGATTACCTCCAAGTCGTGATATCGACTTTCGAATCGACCTTATTCCAGGAGCCAACCCAGTGGCCAAAGCTCCGTATCGACTCGCTCCATCTGAGATGCGAGAATTCTCAAACCAACTCCAAGAGTTACTTGAAAAAGGCTTCATTCGCCCGAGCACTTCTCCATGGGGCGCACCAGTCCTTTTCGTCAAAAAGAAGGACGGGTCGTTCCGAATGTGCATCGATTACCGGGAATTGAACAAGCTGACCATCAAGAACCGATACCCCTTACCAAGAATCGATGATCTGTTTGACCAATTACAAGGTGCTCAGTGTTTCTCCAAGATTGATCTACGTTCAGGCTACCATCAGTTGCGGATTCAAGAGGAAGACATACCCAAAACCGCTTTTCGAACCCGATACGGCCACTACGAATTTGTTGTCATGCCTTTTGGCTTGACCAACGCACCCGCGGTCTTTATGGATCTGATGAATCGCGTGTGTAAACCGTTCTTAGACCGTTTCGTCATTGTATTTATCGACGATGTCCTGATCTATTCCAGATCGAGGGCCGAACATGCGCAGCATTTGCGATTGGTTCTCGAGTTGCTTCAGGGAAACCAACTCTACGCCAAGTTCTCCAAGTGTGAGTTCTGGTTGGAGGAGGTTCAATTTCTGGGTCACATTGTGAATAATCGGGGTATACACGTTGATCCTGCAAAGATTGAGGCAGTCAAGGGATGGGTTACGCCAAAGAATCCGTCAGAAGTTCGCTCTTTTCTCGGATTAGCTGGTTACTACCGGCGATTCATCGAAGGGTTCTCAAAGATTGCTGTACCGCTTACCTCCCTTACTCATAAAGACAAGCCTTTTGTGTGGGGAACCGCGCAGGAGACTGCTTTCCAAACCCTCAAACACATGCTGTGCCATGCACCAGTTCTTACACTGCCGGACGGAAGCGATGACTTCGTTGTCTATTGTGATGCTTCAAACCTTGGACTTGGCTGTGTTCTCATGCAACGAGACAAGGTTATAGCTTACGCATCTCGACAGCTCAAAATCCACGAGAAGAACTATACAACCCATGACCTTGAGCTAGGCGCAGTTGTCTTTGCCTTAAAGATTTGGCGACACTACCTGTATGGTACAAAGTGTACGATCTTCACCGATCACAAGAGCCTACAACATATCTTTAACCAGAGAGAACTCAATATGCGTCAACGCCGATGGGTAGAACTTCTCAACGATTACGACTGTGAGATCCGTTATCACCCAGGCAAGGCGAATGTAGTTGCAGACGCCCTCAGCAGAAAGAATTACGTGATAGGTGTTCGAAACATCCAGGCTCAGCATAACCTCGAAGCTCTCATCCGCGAAGCACAACACACTTGCTTTAACGAGCGTACGTTGAAGAAAGAACGAATCTATCACGATGGAACTCAGCTCGTGAGCAAAGCCAACGGGATATTCTATTATCTGGACCGAATCTGGGTTCCGAGGAGGACAGATTTGCGAAAGATCATCATGAACGAAGCCCACAAATCCCGATATTCCATTCATCCCGGTGCGGACAAAATGTACCAGGACCTTCGCTACAAGTACTGGTGGCCTGGGATGAAAAGGGATATTGCTCTATATGTTGGTAGCTGTTTAACTTGTGCAAGAGTCAAGGCTGAACACCAAAGACCTTCAGGCTTACTCGAACAACCGCCGATACCCGTATGGAAGTGGGAAAGCATAGCTATGGATTTCATAACTAAGCTTCCGACCACGCCATCAGGTCACGACAGTATTTGGGTTATAGTCGACCGTCTAACCAAATCAGCCCACTTTCTGCCAATACAAGAAGACTATAAGGTGGCCAAGTTAGCTCAAATCTACACCGACGAGATCATTAAGAATCATGGTACGCCTCGAGACATCATTTCTGATCGCGATGCTCGGTTTACATCGAGATTGTGGGAAACTTTTCAAGCAGCTCTTGGTACGACGCTGAATTTGAGTACCGCATTCCACCCGCAAACCGACGGGCAGACTGAAAGAACGATTCGTACTATTGAAGACATGCTCCGTGCGTGTGTTATCGATTTTGGTGGTAGTTGGAGCAAACACCTACCGTTGGTCGAATTTTCGTACAATAATAGCTATCACTCCAGCATCGAAATGGCACCTTTCGAAGCCTTGTATGGTAGGAGATGTCGCTCGCCTATTGTATGGCACGAGGTCGGTCATTCACAATTGACTGGGCCCGAAATTCTGCAAGAAACGACTGACAAGATCCACCAGATAAGGGAAAACTTGGTGAAGGCCCGGGACAGACAAAAGATGTACGCCGATAAACGACGCAAGCCCCGCGAATTTGCAGTTGGCGACTACGTACTCCTAAAGGTATCACCTTGGAAGGGAGTAGTCCGATTCGGCAAAAGAGGGAAACTTGCGCCTCGATTTGTTGGACCTTTTAAGATTCTGGAAAGGATCGGTAAAGTTGCCTACAAACTCGAATTACCGGAGGAACTCAGCAATGTCCACCCGACTTTCCATATTTCAAACCTTCGAAAATGCGTAGCCGACCACGACGCAATAATACCACTCGACGATCTTCAGGTCAATGAGACGCTGCACTTCATGGAAAAGCCTGTCGAAATCATGGACCGACAGACCAAGCAACTCAGACGCTCTCGCATTCCTATTGTAAAAGTACGATGGGAAGGCAAACGAGGCGCGGAGTTCACTTGGGAACTCGAAAGTGACATGAAGGCCAAGTACCCGCAGTTGTTCAGATAGATCTGAAGCATCAAATTGGTAAAATCACACGGCGATGTACGGTTCTCGGCCTAATTTCGGGACGAAATTCCCTAAAGGAGGGGAGACTGTAACACCCCGTGTTTTCCCAAAAGTCAAAGTCAAAGTCAAGAGTTGACTGTTATTGGAATTAAAGATCAATAAAGATTAATTTTATTTTAGTTTCATTTTTGATTTTCATATTATGTGGAGTAAGTGTTGTATAATCAAACTAACCGGCCGATAATCGAACTGTGAATCAACGACCGACTGTGAATGATAGGAAGTAACAATGCAATAAAGCTAGTCAATCAATAATCAAGCTAATCAAATCAATCATCGAACTCAAGTGTGGATAATTTTAATGCTTTTATACGTGTGTGTGTGCCTTACGTGTTACTTGTGCATGTTACTTTTATGTTAAAGAGTGTGGTGAATCAACCAAATCAATCGAGACTCGAAGGATAATCAAACACAATCGAAACCGACTTTGAAAATAGGTTGTAAGGATGCTTGTATGTTAGATATAGTAGTTGGGACTGAAAGTAAATTGAATAGAAACTCTATCCTACTCTACTCCTCAATCTATCGAAATCGAAATATCAAAAATCGTCGCGAAACACTCAAAACCAGGCAAGCCGATCGGACAGGGCAATCTGATCGAACAGGCTAGCCGAACGAACAGGCTGTTCGATCGGGCAGCCGCTCGACCAGGGATGCTGTTCGATCAGCTAACCCCTTTCCACTTTTGGAAGCCTATAAATAGGGCTGTCCTTGTCAAGCTTTCCACTTTTGGAAAAGCTCTGACCGACCAGCCTTCTATTCTCGCCATTTCTCAGATTTCTCTCAAACCTGTAAGTATTTCACTCCAATCTTTGTACATTTTTGATCCTTGATCGATTCTCCATCTTTCTATCTTTCAAAATCTGAATTCCAACCGTGAAATCACAAAGATCTAAGCATTCTTGGGTGATGTCGTCATGGTGTTCTTGAAGAACACTAAGATTGACATCAATCCGACATGAATAGCTTGAATCTAACCGATTTCCACATAAACAACTTAAAATCTTCCAAAGATCTTAACATTTCACGGTGGAAAAGGATTGAAAGACGGGTTTTCACCAATCTTTCAACTCTTTTACACTCAAACCGGCGAAAACGAAGCTTGAACCGACCTATAAATCATTCTAAACAAACACATGGTTCAAGACTCGGACTTTACCACGAGATTACCGATTACAAGTTAAACGTTAAACTTAGGTCCTTGAACGCTCCCTGACCGAGCTTGGGTGATTCCAGCCGAGTCAGTGAGTAAAGTAAAGGCTGAGGTTTTCGTGGTTCAACTTGTGGTCAAACTATCTTTAAAACATCAATAAAATGACGGGAAATAACCAAGTGCTAGGTGATGGACTAACCAGGTCAGGGGCTGGCCGAACGGTTAGGCTATTCAAACGAACAGCCCAACCGAACGACTACGCCAGCCGATCGACTAGGCTAATCGATCGACTAGCATCTGGGCCCACAAACTCATGAGGTGTAGTATTGACAGGGTTCTGTTCGATCGATCGAACCACCCGATTGTAAACATTACTCATCGAATCATGAGATACTACACTTCAACGCTAAACCTCTTCGAAACATTGGAATGTCACCCGATCGAGCATGCCACCCGATCGAGTGACAATTTGCCAAGTGTGCAATGCTAACCGATCGGTTGGACCAACCGATCGAACGGACTGTTCGATCGGCCAACTTGAAAGGTAATGCTGCAAAAACTTCAAAAGCACAAACCATCATACACAAACACATCCTTCACACCAAAGGAAGGAACAATCCACTTGAAAGAACCAGCCGATCGAGCCAGCCGGCCGATCGAACGGGACGTTCGAACGAACTTTAACCCAATCGAACAGCCCACTCGATCGAACAGTCGTCCGATCGAATGGTCTATCCGATCCAGTTTCCACTGTTCACTTTTTCCGCATTACTCATTGTATTGTTATCGAACTATTCAGGCTAACCTATTCTCAGTGCTCCTTTCAATCCACAACCAACCACTGTGAGTATACTCGATCCCTTTTTGCTTTCAGCACTTTTGGGTGTTACATACGTAATCTATCAAATTCACAGACAACACAAACTATTTGAACGCTAACCTACTTGCATGTATTACTTGACTAAATGATTGCTGTTTATTATGTTTACACGTGGAGTGCTATCTGCCTGCTTTAGCAACGTAGTACTATAGTTTGGACTCAGCACCCGTTCACACGGGGGTTGCTAAGGACAATTACTTGCATGGATTACAGTGGTAATCATGTATTGCGAACTGTCTCGGACAGTCAACTCGAAGTCGTTGGTATCGATGGTCCCATGTTGATAATTTACATGCATCGTTTGCCCTTGTGTACGTGCTTGGTTATGCGTAAACTTTTCGAACTTTATATGCTATATCAAACTTGTGTACTCACCTTTACATTATATGTATTGACTTTTATTTTAACGTATGTGACAGGTGTTTAAGCTACTAGCGTGCTAGGGAAGCGAGGCAATAATAAGCTTCTAGGAGCCTGTGACCTTAGGACAGTGTCCACATACCTGCTCCAGGGCCATAGTTCTCTGTAGATCTTGTACTGGCACCTGTAGTCAGTAAGATCTACAGTTAGCCGTCTAGAAGTCTTAAAACAATATTTAATTCGGTCTGTAATAATTAAGAATCTGAGTTGTCGGAACAGTTCCCATATTGTTTAGTTGATTTCTATGATAACTTGTTATTATTTGGGACACGGTATGGGACGTGTTATGTAACTGAATTGTATGATAGTTGTTGTGGAAACTTCTGAACAATTTGTTTCGCTCAGTGCCGCGCCCCGATGATTCCGCCATCGGTTGGGGTGTGACAACGCAATTGAAGCTTCGGAGACCAACCTTCCTCGCCAAAAGGAAATAGAAGTGGATATTGTAATGGCATATAAGATTGATGAAGCTTACTAACTCTCTAAGGCATTCCGTCTTTTGAGTGAATGATTATGTCATAGTTGCTAGCAATGAAATCGTCACCGCATACTATTCCACCTAATGCGTCTGCAGATGGAGCACCATACCTTCTATACGTTACTACAAAAACCGAATGGAATAACAACTACCTTCTGTCGTTCTGCAGATGTCGCTAGCGTTTTTAAAGAGGCGAGCATACCCATTGTAGGTATTTAACATCTGCCTGAGCCTGCCAACAATACTATCTGAAAGGTTGTGTTGATCTGAGTTATTGAAGAATCGAAGTCTATTTGAAATCTCATTCTCTGTGTCGTATATGTACATTTGTAAAAAACGTGGTTTCTCATTGGGGGGGGGGGGTTATTGCACGGACCTCCCGGCCGTTGGAGTGATCCCACTCCACAAGCTAGTACCGTCCCAATACTGCCTGGCGGTGAATACCCTTGGCCCTGAGTTGATTCCGTTTCCTCTGGGAAGAGGTGTGTGGCTTGTGACCATCACTGGAGTCGAACCCGGGTCTCTTGGAAGATAAAGGGTGGGACTGGCCAACTGGGCTACCCCGGTTGGTTGTGGTTTCTCATTAGGTGGAGGGCACAAAGATCCGATCCAATGTGAAACTTGGCCTGAGATTTTAAAAACGTAAGGACCACGACCATCATTAATAGTGTCGTCAACCTCTGCCCCAAATGAGGTCATAGAAAATATATTGTTATATGCTCTAGTATTGTCCAGGAACCGAGGATCTTGGAAAAGTTGCTTAATATCAGTTGGTGGTTCAAGAGGAAAAGGCAACCTCACTGAGCCCAATTTACAGCACTGATTGTAGCAAGGATGATGAACATGTGGAGCATGTAAAACCCTCTCAGCAAACCAAAATAGAGCACTGCAGTGTTCAATAAGATAAGTGCAATATCCACAATCTGAATACTTTGGCAGCGGCCTCTCTTTTGACCCTGAAGTTTGAGAAATGATTGAACGCGGCCGTTGTGAAATCCTGTGGCGAGGAGGTGTGCTAGAAGTTTTACCTGTTCCATAAGAGGTAGCTATTCTCCACCTTTTACCAGACGTGTACGGCGACAACATATTTTTAAGCAAACAAAATGCGCATACACAAAAGTATGTAAAAATCAAGAATGTAAAAAAATAGTATACCAAAAATACAAATTTCATCAGATTGAAGGTAAAGCTACTAACACAATGAATTCGTAAGAACCTACAACAAAGAATGGACACAAAACTAATAAGCTCTTTACGGCAACCCTTTCGCCATTTAGGTAAAAAGACAACTACAAAATCACTGAAAATCCACCACCACCGGCAACCCTTTACCCACCATAATTCACCATGTCTACTTCAGAATGCACTTCAACTAAAACTAACTCAAATGGGTTAAAGGAATAAAAGTCACCTAAGTGTATTTTCAATTCATAAAACCTTTTGAATCATTTCACACACGTATACATATCTTGATTTGCTACATGTTTGATAACCGTTAGCATCTATTGTCATACCATCACGATCAAATGGATATTCAAAACAATAAACATGATTTAAAAAGTTAATTAACTCCGTTTTAGCAAAAAATCTGAAAGTCCATATCTTAAATTAGGTGGGTAATCAAAACATTTCTAATTTTATAAGAAAAAAACTAAGGAGCGGTGTTTCAAAAAAGCTAGTATGAGCATAAAAGAAGATCCTGATTTTAAATTTGGTAAAATACTGGTCATTAAGAATAGTATTTCAAGCCAAGAGGGTGGTAATTCCTAACCTGGAGTATAAATTTCAATCATTTACCAAGATTTAAAGTAACTTGATTTGACCCGTTACCAAACCAGCTCAACCCCGTATAAATCTAAATATAATTCTTGTAACTACAAAATTCTAAAAATCAAACTTAATTTTAGTGATTAAACGAAATTTGGATTACTTTATGAATTAGGCACTGTAATCAAAGTTTCAACATCTGCATTTAAAAAGGATAAGAGTCAACAATCTCCTCATTGGTTATCCTAGATATGTTATTATGATGCTACCATGTTCAATATCCGAAACCTCAACTTGTGTCAACTCCACACACACTCACACTGGATCCGAGTTTTTTCGGATGATATCACACCAATCATAAAGAACGTTGCAACATGTTATACACACACAAAAACAAAAATTACTCATTATAAAGAGTAAACTGTCATTTTGGTCCCTGTGGTTTGGTCACTTTTGCCACTTTAGTCCAAAACTCAAACTTTTTGCATCTGGATCCCTGTGGTTTTAGTTTTGTTGCCATTTTGGTCCAAAAATGAAATCATGTCATATTTGTCTTATAAAATCTTGCTATTTTGTCATTTTCCGCAAGTGCAAAATGATCATTTCTTTTTTATAAATAAATACCATATTTTATAAGACAAATATGACCTGATTTGCTCCTGAGGAAAATGGCAAAATTGCAGGATTTTATAAGACAAATATGACCTGGTTTCATTTTTGGACCAAAATGGCAATAAAACTGAAACCACAAGGACCCAGATGCAAAAAATTTAAGTTTTAGACTAAAGTGGCAAAAGTGACCAAACAACAAGGACCAAAATGGCAGTTTACTCCATTATAAATGAAACAAGATTTAACTCATACAATTTTACCGAATTATGAAAAGAAAACATTTATATAATTTACACAACCAATAAGAAGAGATAATACATTAACGTTTTAACACGAAGCGCGGTTGATTTAAATTCAATTCAAGTAAATTAAAATAGAAGGAAAACCGCCAAACCTCACAATCCCCATCAAACCTTCAAATCAGGACCATCCATTAACTTTCCTCATTTAACACATATCATCCAACGAATCACACAACCGCCACGTCACCAATCCTTGTAACAACCAACTCAACCAATAAAAAACCACCCTCATCCCCTATATAACAAACTCTCCAACAAATCATTCAAACCACCAAAAATCCCCAATTTCAAACCCTAACCCTAACTTTTTCAATCTCCAAATTCTCAACAAATTCAATGGCACCAAAGGCAGAGAAGAAGCCCGCCGAGAAGAAACCGGCAGAGGAGAAGAAAACACCGGCGGCTGAGAAAGCTCCGGCGGAGAAGAAGCCAAAGGCTGGAAAGAAGCTTCCGAAGGAAGCCGGAGCCGGTGCAACCGACAAGAAGAAGAAGAGGACGAAGAAGAGCGTTGAGACGTACAAGATCTACATCTTTAAGGTGTTGAAGCAGGTGCATCCAGACATCGGGATCTCGAGCAAAGCTATGGGGATCATGAACAGTTTTATCAACGATATTTTTGAGAAACTTGCTCAGGAGAGTTCCAGGCTTGCGAGGTACAACAAGAAGCCAACCATCACTTCGAGGGAGATTCAGACCGCCGTGAGACTCGTTCTTCCCGGTGAATTGGCGAAGCACGCCGTGTCTGAAGGAACCAAGGCCGTAACCAAGTTTACAAGCTCTTAATTGGTTTAGGTTTTGTTGTGGTGTTGATGTATGGTAGGGTTAGATCTTCATGTCTCGTGATGGTTTACCGTGTTAGTTGTGGTTATGACTTTATTTTCTTTTTTAATTTGGTGTTTTAGGGTTTGTAATTGATGTGATCGGTCTGGGATTGATCGTTTCAAAGTATGAATTCGAAGCATATATGATATGATATCTTTACTTTTGTCCAACTATGGAAGTTTGTTTTCTGTTATTGTTGTATTTATGTTGGTTAGTTTGTATTACAAAATTGTGACCGATATGAAGATGATTTGATTCTTAAAATTGGGATACCCTTTAGTCCTCTTTGACACAAAATGTGCATAACAAAGAGGCAACCGGAGTTCTGTTTTGCCACCACCTTAGTTGGAATCCATCTGAACCATACAAAGTCTTATGAGTCGAAGCAGTTTCACTGTATAAATACCCGATTGATTACCTGTCGAAAATCAAGAGTCCCTACCGCTTGAGTAGCTATGGTATCTTACCATACATTTGAAGTCATTAAGATCCGATAACTTGTCTTCTGAAAAATTGTGTTTCTAGGCAACTCCAATTCGAATCACAAGCTCCCTAATTGTCTTTTCTTTGATAAGGCAATTTTTGCAAGTTTCCAACTTAAATAAACTGGAATGGAATGGAATGGAAGCTACGTATCCAAACCGAATGTCTATCCAAAAACATGTTTTGTTTCGGTAACCAACGTTTAAACACTTCCTCAATATAAATACCACCTTCCAATAAATCATTTCCTATCCTAGAACTTGGATTGATAGATGTTGACCGTAACGAATTGTTGTGTATCTTTAAACATCACCACACTATTTAGTCAAGAATGCCAAATTTTATATGCATGAAGACTTCCCAGTCCCCCCTTCTCACCTTGATATTTAACTATATAAAATTGTTATACAAAAACCGTCATGGTATCGCCAAAATAATCTCTAGACTATTGGTACTGTGATGGAGCAAGAAGCGTCATGTAATGGAGAGATGCAAAACGTTGCATGGTGTTTTGTGATGGAGCAAGAAGCGTCATGTAATGGAGAGATGCAAAACGTTGCATGGTGTTTGGCTATGTCTACGACTGGAGGAAGGGGTTGGCGGCAATCTAACATGACTTGGTTAGGAGTTGTATACTTGGTGAAGAACTAATTATTTGCAGGTAATTTATTAGGTAAAAATGGTTGCTTCATGGTATCTAGTAATAGAATATCTGATCTTCCATGTATGTAAATTATCCCTTAAATGCTATCCTTTTGTAAGAATTTCAATACCAAGGCAAAGGTCTGAAATTGTTGTATGAAGCCAATGTTGCTTGTTAAAATGACAATCAAATCAGTTTTATATTTGTTCAAAATATGGTTTTATTGCTTAAATGAGGTGAGGAGATTGGGCTTTGTACACTTACTGTTGATGGATATTGGATATTTACTAGCGCTTAGAAAGATTTACCCTCATCAAAGTTATGCTCGGGGGGTAGTTTATCGTTTTACTATCTTTCCGGGTGGTCTTGGAGTCGGATTTCTTAGAGATCTCAATAGCGCTTTATTGTCCAAATGGTGGTAGTGCTTCAAGACTGAAGATCCCTGTGTATGGTCACATCGGTCCACTACAGCTGAGTAGGCAGTGGTTGATTTTCCTAACTAACAATTTTACTTGTTATACATTCCATATATCCAATCAAATTACAACCCTGGTATCAAAAACAAACTCCTGCCATATATGGCCAAAATGATAAAAACCGTCCTTGATCGCGTCTTTTTTGTGAGGAAGTCAGGAAAAAACATCAGTTTTGTAGACTACTGCCGACATTTATTTGGCTGTCATTGACAAATCTGGTTATGTTATAAGGCTTCTTCGATGGGAATTTTCGAGCCCACCAGACAATGCAATTATCTTAGGCAAGTGGTCAGTTGCGAATGTGCTCAATATGTCCAGAATTTTAAGATGTTTGTTATTAGCTTCTGGCTCATGATCAACCTCAAAAAATGTAAGTTGTTTGAGGTAGGTGTAAATGATAGTTGCATTAAAAAAAAATGGCTTCAATTCTACATTGCCAATCCGGGGAATTCCCCTTTATTTATTTGAGTTTATCCGTTGGGGCTAACATGAATTGCATAAAATTTAGGAAACCGGTGGTTGATGTTCTCGAAAATCACCTATGCTTGTGGAATGCTAGTTCTATTTCAATTAGAGGACATATTACACTGTTGAATTCAGTTGTTGACAGCCTTCTGATTTACTATTTTTCTTTCTTTAAAGCGCTAGTCCAAGTTATTCGAGTTGGAAAAAAAATCAAAGTTTGGTTGGTAATTGTTATATTAAGCAGGGGTCTTCCACGGTTTGGGTTTGGAGACTGTTCAGATCGCAAGGAATGGGTTCTCAGTCAAGCCAATTCGTATATTGGTGCTGGTTAAAGGAAAATCATGGGTTCTCGCCTCTCGGTCAAGCCAATTCGAATATTGTTAATCATCATCGTCGCTGCAATAACAATCAGTTGGTCCTGGATTGGAGCAAGTGGGAACCGCTGAAAATCAATGTCTTCGGGTGGCGTTCAGAGATGGATCGTATTCCTAGTGGCGGATGGATCTAGCCCAAATATTCAGGGGTATCCCAAAAAAAAAAAATGGATCAGGGGTATCCTTTTATAAAACCGAAAATAAAAATAAAAATTTTACACTACGTAGACGGAGTAGAGGGGTATTTTTACACTACGGAGACGGAGTTGAGGGGTAGCCCGTGCTACCCCTGCTTCTACACTACCTCCGCCCATGGTTCCAACATTGACGCCTTTAGCAAAAAGAAAATTTGGTCGGGTTTGTGGATAGCTACCCGATACAGCAGAGTACAGTGGTTAACATGGTTTGGGTGATCATCTGCCAGGGGTGCATATTATCCAATCTATGCATTTTCGGTGAAGGATTTGCTCGATTACCATAATCCTTCTTGCCGGTGCTTAAAGAGATCAAGGAACGAGGTGTTCTCAAATACACAACCAATAATTCACAAGATCATTGAAGACGTCAAATCTCTAGGCTTTCTTTGGATAATTTGGATAAAGAATAGATCTAGGGAGAACACTAGATAGAAATTTAGAGAGAGAACTTGGAAGATTTTTCTGCTTATCTTTCATTAATCAAAACAAGAGCCTTAATAGGCTTACAAAATGCAGGAAAGAAAATGCATGAATACGTGGATTACGACCCTCTTGTAAAAAGTAAAAACTGTCATGGTATAAGACGAAAATCTTGAGGATCCGTCCTTGACCACATAATGTTTGCAAGGAAGTAAAACTAACGCGGGTTCTTTACACTAACCATTTGGTTGGTGGTGTCCAATTTCTGCCGGGAAGTGTAAAACAAGTGTGATGTTATGGATTGAAGTTTTTCTTTAATGTTCTTGGTGCTTAAACAATACATTGACGTGATGCCAGCTTGACGTTGTCTAGGACTGAAGGGGTTGGGCAGTTGGCAGCAAACTAAAATGAAGTTGGTTGAGAGTTGTATAATTGATGGTGAAGAACTAAAGTCTTTGTGGGTAATTTTTGATGTAAACATGTCTAGAAGATATGTTACTCCATGTATATAAGCTATAAAACTCTATTCCTTTGAATGTTATAACTTTGTAAGAATTTCAATACCAAGGTAAAGGTCAGAAAAAGTGTTGTTTGAGGCCAAATTCCTCATGTCAATAATGTTAGTGTTACCTTTTGAATCTTTTTATTTCAATTTTAATATTTAAGTTTTGGTTTAGATACCAAATATTGCTATGGGTTTGCCTACATCACGTCCCTATCAATAGCTTTGTTATGGGTGAGATTTATTGGGTTCGGTTGGTTGGTATACCAAACTTAGACAATTAAGAAAGAAAGTTTGATGTAATGTTTAATGATTGAAAAATAGCTGCATTTAGCTTTGAATCTCGTTCGAGCTTTTTTCCGAGCCGAGCTCGAGTAGCTCGGCTCGTTTGCACCCCTAGTCGACATACTTTTCTAAAACACAACTCAAAACATTATAGATGCATTCATCAGTAACTAAAAATCATGTAAATAACCATTTTAAGAGTGATTTTTTCCTATCTAGTTTTTTTAACCAACGTTTTAAATCGAAAACTAAAATTTACAAGACAAAGCAATACCCCAAATAAAAAACAGCATGGGCATATCAGCCTCCAACAACCCAAAGTCCCAAACTAGAAACAAGCAAATGGGCTACTCCACTACAACATCCAATCCAGCAGCTTATAATGTTTCATGCTTGGATCTATGTCTGATCCAAATAAAAAGCTCTAACTTTGTTTCTTCTACCACCCTTGCAGACGACGTACTGTCAAAACCTCTTGGATATCTTTGTTACGAATGACCACACTGCTAAGTACAACTGTCACCCGTCTCAAACCACTCCTAACCAGAACCAACATCCATACATCACAGGCAAAACCACATGATCCGGCCGCTCCTCCTATTTTGTATAACACCAATTGCAGTTGGACACCCCTTGTTAACAGAAAGGTGGCAACTGGAGGAGTTCTAATTTGCCACCATCTCCACATAAAGCGGTAGACTTTAGAGTTTAGACGGACCCATCTGAACCATACCAAGTCTTTGAGATCCGTAACATAAGACTCATTCTTTGAAATCATTTTCCTAAGCAATTTCATTATATAAACACCTGATTGATCACCAACCAAGAGTCCTCGTCATTCGAGTAGCTATACACTTCAAGTCTTTCTATCTTTACCCGTCACCACCATTTTCCCAACAATGACAAATTGATTGCCCGAAGACACCCAACTCCTAAACCAACTTGATATTTGACTATACGGGATTGCAATACATTTCACATTCAATTAGATTATGACCCTCGTCTCGAAACTGGCATGGTATACACCCAAAATTAATAACATACCAAACATATTCTAATAATAAGTTATTAAAATAATATCAACTATAGCCTCTGTAGTATTTTTTTTTTTTTTTTTAAGTTTTGATTTAGTCCTTACACTATAAATAATATACATCTTTAACCTAATAGTTTTATTTTCGTTTTTTTCGAAGGACCAAATAACTGGTTTCTCGAAAACAGCATAACATCTTGTCACCACCACCATTTTTTCGTTTGTTCAGGCCGCTACACCATATCATAGGTACCACACCACCATTTTTCTTCTATTTATTATATTTTATTTTGTTTTTTGTTGTTTTACATACTTATATTGTGCAGGTTCATAGTGGTCCTTAATGTTTAGTTCGTACCAAGATTCCCTGCTGCAACACACGGTAGGGAAATCCTAGTATTTATTAAATCAATTCAATTAAACATGATGGGTAGTTGTTGATCTATTTAACCTATTTAATTAAACATATCAACTAGTCAACCTGCTTTAAACTAAAATAAATATATGTATTTCATGATGTAAACTCATCAATCTATTAACAGACTGTTTAATTCATTTATTACAACCCATTTAGAACTCACAGACCTTGGAAGCCCGTTTACAGTTTAAATATAACCTTGACTCGTTTACGTAAAACGGTTATACATATCGTATTTAGACTAAACAAGTTTATGTGCGCCTATCTAGGGTTTATATCGTTAACGAAAATAAACACATATGTCATATTTTAGTTCATTAATTCAACTCGTCAACTTGAAACTCATGTACATAAATTAGTAGCAGAAGCTCTCTATAATATCTGCTCTTCTATGAATATAAATATTATCCTTGAATGTTGTCATTTTCTGAAACTTTCAATACCAAGACTAAGGTCTGAAACTGTTGTTCGAAGCCAATGATGCAGATTTCAGAACAATTGTGAAACTAGTAACACAACACTGTTTGCAATTGAAGGAAACCAAAATAAAATTAACAATCACCAAACAGAATTAACAGATAAGCAAAACAAGGGGTTTCTTTAATTCATTAACCCCAGCACCAAAATAACACTATCCCTTTATGCCTTAACTTTTTAACAATTCAAATACCAGATTAAAAAAGGCCAGAAAGTCAGGTCCACATTTTCAGATCCCTAAATAAAACAATAACCAAACCAATCAACAAAATGAAAAATCAAAAACAGGTAAGCGAAACAAGCGGTTTCTTTCATTCATTCATTAACCTCAACATAAACATAACAAACACTATTACCAAACTACATTCATTCCCAATTTTAACTACAACTTAACCCAACCCAAATTATGCGGCCTTCTTGGGAGACTTTCCAGGTTTAACAGGCGACTTAGTCTCTTTGGCAGCAGCAGCACTCTTCTTTGGCAACAACACCGGGTTAATGTTTGGCAAAACACCACCATGAGCAATCGTAACTCCGGCCAACAGCTTCCCCAGCTCATCATCGTTCCTTATCGCCAACAAAACATGTCTCGGTGTTATCCTGTTCTTCTTGTTATCCCTAGCTGCATTTCCCGCCAATTCCAACACCTGTTTCCAACAAACAATTTCATTCAATACAAACCCTAATTTTTATTACAAAATCAATTGATAAATAATATTAATTTATATAACGTACTTCAGCTGCAAGGTATTCCAAGACGGCGGCGAGGTAAACCGGAGCACCGGTACCGACACGCTTTGCATACCGGCCGTGTTTGAGGTAACGGCCGATTCTGCCGACGGGAAACTGGAGACCGGCTTTGACGGAGCGGGTGACGGACTTCTTCCTTGGACCGCCAGCTTTGCGACCAGCAGCACCCTTCTTAGCTTTTCCGGTGGTTTCCATTTGGGATTTTGTTTTGTGTGTGTTTCTGTGTGTGGAAATGGTTTTTGGTGTTGGTTTCGGTGGACGGTGAGTTTGTTTATATACTGGTGATTAGGTGGTGAGGATTTGGGCGGATTGGAGTGGGTTGTTTTGGGCTGTTGGATTGAGGGGTGATCAACGGTTGTCATTTGGTTTTGGTGGATCCGTGTGATGTGTGACTGGCCAATGAGAGAGAGAAAGGAATTTTTTAAATTTTTTGAAGTTTTTTGGGTTTTTTGGTCTTTCCCGCCTGATGTTTTTTTGGTATATTTTGAATATCTTAGAAATGAAAATATGTTCATTCGGGTTGATTTAGTGATTACCGTTAATATTTTTACAAAATAGTATTGTTTTTAACAACTAAGATTAAATACATTCAAAATGTTATCAAATTCAAAAACATACATTCGCATTATATATTTTTCGAGGGTCATGGATCATGTTGTCAACTACCACTTGAAATTTTGTAGATAAGCTCGTTGTATGCTTCAAATAATATATATGTTATATAGGTTTGTTAATTGATTAAAAATCACCGAAAGAACATTAAATCACCGAGCAGTTTGACTTCTGCTTTAACTTTTGATTCTGACCCGATTTAGCAAAGTTATCTACTAAATTTAAGTTGTATTATGATCACATTGTAATGTAGGATAACCCTCTGAGGTTATACTATTCGATTATAATCAGATTCTGAGTTTTTACACAGGTTCTTAAATTATGCCTATTTATGACCAAATTGCCCTTTATGCATAAAACTTGGTTTTAATCAATGATGAACTTGCAAAACGAATCACCTACCGATATGTTATTGTAATTAACATATTTTGGTATATTAAACCTATTCATGTACTCTTAAAGAACAAAATTCAACATATAGATTCAAGAACAAACCCCAAATTCAAGATCTCTAAATATTGTTTGTAGAACATCTTCAAAATATGAACATCCTTAAATGAACTTGAACATTTTCAAAACATGAACACCATCAAACGAAGAACATGAACATATAGAGAGTATGAATTATGGTACACGAACATCTTCATCATATCTTCACCATGAACATTTTCAAATTCCATCTTCAAGCATCATCTCCAATCTTTATCATGAAAATCATCATCATCTCATGCAACCTAAATCAAGAACAACCACCACCAATATCATCCCTGATTCAACCACCACCACCATCATCTCATCCACCCCCTAACACTGTTTTCGCCCCCTCTTTGCTCGTATTCAACATCATATCGTGACTCTTTATCTCGTTGAACCATTTCTCTCTCTAAAATATTAAGGTGGAAGGGTGGCTAAGGTTTGGAGATTGGATGGGGGTGGAAGGGTGGCTAGGGTTTTGGCTTGACTATTGCTCAAATTGTTGTTGTTTGAAGATGATGATTGATGAAGGTTGTTTGGAGATGATGATGATGATGATGATGATGATAATGATGATGAGAGTTCAACTGAGATGCAGATAGATAAAGAGAATCGGGGTGAAACTAGGGGAAAAAATGGGGCTTAAGGTTATATCACAGAGGGTAAAAAGGTATTTCACATGAAACTAACGATTAAACTAAAAGGAAGGACTCAAATCGTAGCGAATTTCATAGGGCATGGACTCAGGCAGCGAAAATTGCTTTGGGGACGTGACCTGATAGCGCCCCTAAACCCAGGGACACAAATTGCGTTTTACTCTTAGAGGAATTATTAAATTATTTTGTTGTTTTCCCGATTTGACGCCATTAAACACCAATAAATTCACAAAAAAATCTCAATAACACCATTTGTTTTTGTTTAAAACACTTAAGGAAGCAAAGGAGGTGCCAGTGTTTCATGGATCATAACATCATACTTTAATTCAATAAGGAAGGGTTGATGTCACACCACGATATTCACAGCTCAGCCCGGTGGGCTCGCTGGGGAGTATCGTGACGTAAGATTTGTATCGTCACTGTCAAACATACACAGAATAGCACAGCGGAAGAAGAATATAAAATATTATTACAAACTCAATTGTTTGAAAATACCAAAATAATAAGTACAGACGAGCTTGTAACAATCCACATGCGGATCATTAAATACAAAAGAAGAATATCTGACTACAGGCTTATGCGAAGGAGTTGCAAATTCCTCGTCTAACAAATTCAAGCAGCTTCCAGCCTATTTACGTATTTGCACCTGTCACTTAGTCTTTGAAATACGTCAGTTTTCACTGGTAAATACAATCAACTGACACATTTTGAAATCATTTTCAAAAATTTATTTAGGTGCACAAGGCACGAAAAATCTTTTATAACTTGGGACAAACGATATCTCATGTTATCAGTTTTACATAACTTGACAATACATATAGGGCCCAGAAACCATGCCGATTCATGATTAACCGACACACCACTCGTTCCCTTATTGGGAAACCCATATTGGGTATAAAATTATAACTCATTCCCTTATTTGGGAACACCGATATTGGGCAAAACCCGTATTGGGTAATAAAATTATTTAATGAACCATATCACATCTGTCAGGTGTATGCCTACACCCCGTGCTTAGGTCGTGGCCACTTACAATTAAATGAGTCAAGGATATCCAGGACACGGTCGTGTTAACCTCCAATGTTTAAGTAAAACAATACGAATTAAAACAGGTTATTTGAATTTCCCGACACATTGGTCTTCGAATCCAATACCCGACCATGCGGTAAAATATTTTACCGTATCCAAAACCCGTATAAGGGAAAATAGGTTAAGAGTATTTACATGAGCTAGCACTCATCTTATAATGCAAGATTTATAACAACTCAGCCGTATTCAATTAAGTAAGCATAGGTACAATTTATCGGAAGGCTCTAGTCTATAGTGATTGTATAAATAACCAATTAGAATGCTAACAAGTCATATTTAAGTCATAGACTTAGTCCGACAAGCTTAAAGTATTAAAAACGGTACGATACGCTTGATTAAGCGATGACCGGAATAGAACGTAATTTAGACCCAACAAGTACTAAGACTTGTATAATATGGGTAAACAATTAACATTCTGGATTTTGAGATAAAAATGATAAGGTTAAACCCGTTTCAGTAAACTTACGTAAACTAGTTACGTAAGTCTAACCGTACGCGTATAAGCGACAACGAGTAACCAGATGAGTCTTGAACAAGTTCCATTTAAACAAGTTAAAATATCAGTAGGATATCAACTTGTATGTCCGTTAAGGTTTTAAAATCAAACTATGCCTCATAAGGGCATTTTGGTCATTTTACGACGTATAAAAGGAACTTGCATATAATATGATGTTACGACCATAAACATTCTGTGAAAACACTTTATTTATGATATAATATCAGTAGGATATCAAACATATGTGTGTTTTATAAGTTAAGACCAAACTATGCACCGTAGGGGCATTTTGGTCATTTCACACATAGTTTAAAAAACTGATTTGGGAATCTGAGTTTATATCATGTACCTACTGTCAAAATGTTTTAAATAAGTTATAATTTCAGTAGATAACAAGTCTTGGTTGGTAAATATGGTTTAAAACCATACTACGCGTCGAAAAGGCGTTAAAGTCGTTAAATGGTGATATTTGCGATCTTTTAGGAAAACTGATGTTATGATCAGGTTTATATGACCAAAATATATTAATTACTATAACATATCAGTAGTCAAAATGTTTTGTATGAAAATTATGCTTTAAAACCATTTTATGTGTTATAAGGGCATTATCGTCATTTATGAACATAATTCAAGAACTTATGCTTAAACTCAGTTTATAATCTGGTTCGATATCCCAAAATATCCTAATTATGTTATTACATCGGTAGGTGATGAGTTTGGTATGAGAAATTATGCTTAAAACCGATCTATGCGCCTAAAGGGCATTTTGGTCACTTTAAAGCATAATTTACGAAATTATCCGCAAACTCAGTTTATGATCAGATTCGTAACATCAAAATATGTTAAAAATGTTAACATATCAGTACCTAAATCATTTGCAAGCTTATTGGTGTTTAAAACCTTATTTTTGCTTAAAGTGGCATAATGGTCAAAGTATGGCATAATAACGGAACATGCGCGAAAACTTAGTTTACTAGTATGATCGTGTAATATAACCTTAGAGGGTTATGCTACAGTATATTACGATCGTAACAGAACCTTTAAACAGTAGTAAACTAATCTAATTCTGTTTATAATCGAAAGTTAATGCAGAAGTCAAACTTCGTGACTTTCGGTTGCGAACCGACCCTAAAACTGGAATTGACGAGCCGAACATGTGACGTGATGTCGTGGTCACAATTAAATTTAATCAAAATACAACTAAGTAGATAGCGGTAAGTGGGTATCGAACACAGGGAGTTTGTGGAATATGTGTTATTTAGAAGATTATCTAACTTGATTAAAATTAAACTAATGTGCAAGTAAAGTAAAATTCAAGAGTTGGTTTGATTGGATTGGTTCTTTTAAAACTACGATTACTAATTAATTTGCAAAATGAGAATTGAGTTTGTAAACAATTTAGAGACAAATGACTATCTTGAGTTTCCGGTTTGCTTCGACTTTTGTGCTAACATTCAACTAGAAAGAACTACATAGACATAGTTCGTGTATGACCAATTGCAGTGATGAAAGGGAACTAAGTACTCAGATTCCTAGAACGTGAGGTTGTTACCCGATGATCAATTAACCCTTACCCAAGCCTAACTATACCCATGATATCTCGATTGCCAACGGCACCAAGAACGTATTGTTTCTAATTAGTTTAGCATAAAAATCAATACTTTACTAACAATCAATCATGCACCATAGCAAACAATTCAAAGAGAAAGGAGTTGTTATTCTAGAAATATAAAATAAAAGCACAAGTCTTACACAACCTTCAACCCAAGATAATCATAGAATGTTTAGCCACACATGGCTTGAAGTGACATCATAATGCAAAAATAGAAGGTAATGTTGTTCAACAAAATCACCAACAAAACTAGATGAAAGATAGATGATAAGATATGTTTTTCACTTCCAAGTGCCTCAAATATACTCCCCCAACTCCCGTAACCGAATACCCATGATAAGATCCCATAAATCCTCATGAAATGGCCAATAAATGTGTAAGTTACATTTTGAGATCAGTCGGAGGCGTAACCTACGGCTCCCAGCCGTAGGTTACGGCTGTCAGCAGCTCCAAGGTCAACATAGGGTGCCGTAACCTACGGCCCTCAGCCGTAGGTTACGGCTCTGAGTGGTTCTTTACGGCAAGGAGCTCCTGTCTTACGGCGATGAAATTTGGACATGTTGGAGCCGTAACCTACGGCCAGAGCCATAGGTTACGGTGCTGTATGTTATGTTTTTTCTTGTTTCTTTCATTACAAGTGGAATCAATAATTCTTGTTTCCACCATCATCTAGCATCCATCCAAGCTCCATAATATACATCTTTTATGCACTTTAACACCTGCAAAATCAAACATAGAGTGGTTACCAAGTTCAAGCAATTAACTGAATAAAGCATGGAATGTGTGTACATTTAGACCTTTTAAGGGTTGTCCTACGGACCACCCGTCACATCCCCACACTTACCCGTTGCTTGTCCCAAGCAACTCATTCACAAACTATTTTCAACCCTCAAGCAATCAATCATGTAAACCAAGCTAAAGTGTCGTCCTTTTACTAACTTTCAATCATTCCACAAGGCACACCCCTCACAAGAACTCTCGGTGACAAGATAAATTTGCAGGTTATGCTAAATCACTCAATACGTGTGTGTGTGTGTGCGACAATAAGCTTGTATAAGAATCAAGTTTTCTCCTAACAAATATCTTGCATGCTTATGAATCAAAGGGACTTACGGATTGTAACGGGGCTGGGTGCAAGGGTAGGAAAATGGTGGAATACATATGAAAGAGCTAATTGATTTGACCCGATTTTATTTCCCCTACTAAACAACGCAAACAACTATATACAAAACATCATCAACTTCTAACTATCATTGAAACTAAACACTTTTTCTTTTTTTTTTCATATTTTTCTCTTTCTCTTTTTTTTTTCATAACACATCAAACTCAACAATATATACAAGAACATCAATACTACATACTAAATCTCCTAAACCGGGTCATCTCAAAAGGTAAAATTTTGTAGGAAGTAGGTTTGGGTCACAACCGAATGGTATAAGGCTCAAACATGGCTTTCTAAAGACCAAACCCCACCCCTCACAATACCAAGCTTATATATGTAATGTGTGAGGTCCAACCCACCAATCCCGCACTTTCACACATCTAGACGAGGCTTCCTAAAAGTCCCTTATCATTTCCAAAAGCATGCTAACTCTAGGATTTAACAAGTATTCACACACAAGTTCTATTAACACACTACACACACCGCCACTCAAACAAAGAAATATCAATAACACTCATATGTGGCTCAATTCTCACCAAGAAAAGACTAGGAATGGGTGTCGGTGTGTCAAATGGAACAATATCAAGTGTTCAAATTTCGACAATTTTTCGCTTGATTTCACAATTTTTAAAATTCTCAAAAATTTCCCCCCATCCCCACATTTGGGATACATTGTCCCAATGTATGGTTTTGAGGGGAAGATCGCTTTTACCCAAAAACATTAGCTTTCGCTAATATTCTCAAATCCCAAATTTCTTTTTGTATTATTTTTTTTTTATTATTTTTTTAAACACACCACCAACTAGCCCAACCCCAAAACATAACATCAAACTAATACACCCCCCAAACCTCCCAACCATAAACAAAAGCAAACAACCAACTACCAAAATTTCAAAGCTAAAGAACATAACAAGACTAAGGAAAGAGTACATTGACCTGGTGAAGTTTGACACAACCGATGTTGTAGATAATCCGACTTCCTATCACCACCTTCACACAAATATCCGTACATCTTCCCCACACTTGAATGTCGCCATGGCCCTGAAACATAGAAAGATAAAAATAGCAAGATCAATATAAAACCCCGGGTTGCCTCCCGAGCAGCGCTAAGTTTCAAGTCTTCAGCCAGACCGTGCCACCCCCATTTAAGGTGGCTCAAAGAACCGGTTCCTGCCATCTCCATCACTTCCTTGTGCCATTGAGCAAAATGCATCCATCTTGTTTTGACTCGGTGGGTAATCAAATACGCTCTTGCTTGAACCCATATGCTCTTCTTCATGATCCGGTGGGTGATTTCTTCTCATTCTTTGGAACACCTTTTCACTAAACCCGCTATCATCCGCCTCAACAAACTCGTAACTAATCATCTTCGTCTGAACACTAAATGACAACTTACGGTTCTTTTCGGTCATGTTAATGATTCCTTCTCTACAATCAGTTTGAGCATTTGTCGTATAGAGAAACGGTCGACCCAAAATCACCCTTTGTTGTGACGCCGTTGTGGTAGTAGCATAATCTAAAACCAGAAAATCCGTTGGGTATTCGAATTCTCCCAACCGAATCATAACATTCTTAACCATTCCCCGTGGACGCCTCCAACTTTCATCCGCCAAGCTCACCATGGTGTCTATATCTTCAAGCGGACCAAAGTCGTACATATCGTATAGATCGCCTGGTAGCACACTCATGCTTGCCCCGTAGTCCAACAATGCGTGAGGGATTTTTAATTTTCCCACACGAATATGCACGATTGGTGCTCCATGCTCTCTGTCCGTTTCAACCTCGGCATCCTTTTCCAAACCTGCATTCACTTGACAAGAAGATGTTAAAAATGTTTCATTGAATTCTCTATTATGAACGATACTTACCACATTGATGTTAACACTTTTAATGTTTTTGGGATTTATCACCGTGTCACTTGGTAGCTGGCCTTTTGCTTTCTTCAAAATTGCCACTTCACTCGCAAGTTGACCCATTTGAGTAGTCAGAGTTTGAATAGCTTTATCACGGGCCTCGTCCTTTTGCATCCGAACTTCATCACGTTGATTCATTCGTTGCATTTCGACTTGCATCGCCTTCAACATTTCCATTACTTCGTTTCCACCCGAAGAGCTTTGACCCGTTTGATATTGCCTTTGAAATCCTTGGTTTCCTTGGAAATTCGGGTTAACTTGATTTGAAGGGTTCCCATACCGAAAGTTTGGGTGGTTCCTCAACCCGGGGTGGTAAGTGTTAGAATTCATATTGTTGTAATTTCTACCACCCCCTCCTTGACCTTGCACAACATGAACCTCTTCGTATTGCCCATCCACCATTCCTTGGCAGTTTTCAGCCGCATGACCTATTTCATTACACAATGCACAAACATCATAAATTTGATTAGTAGTTTGAACATTACCATCGTCAACTGCATGAACTTGCGATCTCGTGACAGCCGGTCGTGCTCTCCTTGATGCTTGAGCTTTCCTCTTTGAGGTAATGGCCATTTGTTCCAAGAACTCCCAATCCTTATCTTCATAATTTGTGCCAAAAGTCCCATTTGTGATGGACATTAGATCACGTGCATCCTTGGCACACAACCCTTCATGAAAGGCGTTCATCAACTCCCAAAGCTCAATCCCATGGCGTGGACAATTTTTAATCATCATGTTTAAGCGCTCGAAGGCTTCATGGAACATTTCGCCTTGTTGTTGTTGGAAACTTCTCAACCCTTTCCTAGCATCATTGGTTTTTTGGGCGGTATAAAATTTGTCTAAGAAAGTTTGTTGCATTTCCCCCCCCAAGTGTAAATAGATGCTGAAGGCAAAGTGTAAAACCACTTCTTTGCCTTATCTTCCAAAGAGAATTGAAACAAAACCAGCTTTACATCATCAGCCGAAAAACCTTGACTCCCAAGAGTGTTGCAAATTGAGTCATAGGCCTCTAAATGAAAATAAGGCTCTTCTGTTGCTAGACCTTTATACTTTGGCAAACTTTGTAACGAGTTGGTTCGAACTTCGAATGTCCTCCCTTGGTCATTGTGAGGAATAACTACCGGTGAAGGATTATGAGTAATCACTGGCCTGAAATGCGCTTCAATACCTCTTGCATGATCTCTAAGATGCCTTCTTGGTACACCCACACGACCCCTTAGACGCATAGGACCCATTGGTCTTGGCATACGCCCTTGTGGTGCCAATGGTTGTTGAAATTGTTGTTGCGGCTGGGTGTTGAATAGGCCTTTGAAATTGTTGTTGAACATTCGGCGGACGAACTTGTTGCAATGGTATGGGACGTTGCATTTGTGGCCCTTGTGGCCTCGGCCTCACATGTTGAGGTATGAGTTGTTGTTGTTGCACTCCACCAACATTTGGAATCGCTTGCATTTGGCCTTGCATATAACCGTATTCCCCTTGATCTCCTTCACCCCCATAAGCGTACCCGTCTTCATCAAAACCCTCAAACTCCTCATATCCTTCGTCATACCCATCTCCTTGAATTCCCGAAGATTGCCCAAATGGAAGCGTCGAGTAATGAAAACCCGACTGGCTTGACGGTCGAAACGGTGTAGCATGGACAATGGTTGAAATTGGTGCTATGGTATGACTTGAATATGACGGACCCGCACCCAGAAAGAAGTGGGATAATGGCGGTATAGTAGTGGAAGGATTAAAGTAATGGTTGGTTCTTCTTGGGTAGTAATGGGTTGTGTGGTGTTGGTTGGTGTAACATTTTGGATTATAATGGGTTCGGTAGTGTTTGGTGGAATGGTGGTATTTGGTGAAGGTTGAGTGGTTGTTGGTACAAATGGTTGAGCAGGTTCACCCGTAGTGGGTGGTGGTGGATCTCTATCCATGTATCGAAGTGGTGTAATAGGTGTAATTGGCGTTGTTGGTGAACCACCGATTGTATTTTCTCTTAATAAAATCCTGTTTGCTCGCAAAGTTCGCTCAATTTCTGGATCAAACACTAGTGGTGAAAGCTTGTGAGAGCTTCTAGTACGCATGCACCTGTAAATACCTGCACACTAACACACCCCGCGTAAACCAGAAAAATAACAAACATAAAAAAAGCAAAAATAACACACGTTGCGCACTACTCCCCGGCAACGGTGCCAAAATTTGACGTGATGTCGTGGTCACAATAAAATTTAATCCAAATACAACTAAATAGATAGCGGTAAGTGGGTATCGAACACAGGGAGTTTGTGGAATATGTGTTATTTAGAAGATTATCTAACTTGACTAAAATTAAACTAATGTGCAAGTAAAGTAAAATTCAAGAGTTGGTTTGATTGGATTGGTTCTTTTAAAACTACGATTACTAATTAATTTGCAAAATGAGAATTGAGTTTGTAAACAATTTAGAGACAAATGACTATCTTGAGTTTCCGGTTTGCTTCGACTTTTGTGCTAACATTCAACTAGAAAGAACTACATAGACATAGTTCGTGTATGACCAATTGCAGTGATGAAAGGGAACTAAGTACTCAGATTCCTAGAACGTGAGGTTGTTACCCGATGATCAATTAACCCTTACCCAAGCCTAACTATACCCATGATATCTCGATTGCCAACGACACCAAGAACGTATGGTTTCTAATTAGTTTAGCATAAAAATCAATACTTTACTAACAATCAATCATGCACCATAACAAAAAATTCAAAGAGAAAGGAGTTGTTATTCTAGAAATATAAAATAAAAGCACAAGTCTTACACAACCTTCAACCCAAGATAATCATAGAATGTTTAGCCACACATGGCTTGAAGTGACATCATAATGCAAAAATAGAAGGTAATGTTGTTCAACAAGATCACCAACAAAACTAGATGAAAGATAGATGATAAGATATGTTTTTCACTTCCAAGTGCCTCAAATATACTCCCCCAACTCCCGTAACCGAATACCCATGATAAGATCCCATAAATCCTCATGAAATGGCCAATAAATGTGTAAGTTACATTTTGAGATCAGTCGGAGGCGTAACCTACGGCTCCCAGCCGTAGGTTACGGCGGTCAGCAGCTCCAAGGTCAACATAGGGTGCCGTAACCTACGGCCCTCAGCCGTAGGTTACGGCTCTGAGTGGTTCTTTACGGCAAGGAGCTCCTGTCTTACGACGATGAAATTTGGACATGTTGGAGCCGTAACCTACGGCCAGAGCCGTAGGTTACGGTGCTGTATGTTATGTTTTTTCTTGTTTCTTTCATTACAAGTGGAATCGATAATTCTTGTTTCCACCATCATCTAGCATCCATCCAAGCTCCATATTATCCATCTTTTATGCACTTTAACACCTGCAAAATCAAACATAGAGTGGTTACCAAGTTCAAGCAATTAACTGAATAAAGCATGGAATGTGCGTACATTTAGACCTTTTAAGGGTTGTCCTATGGACCACCCGTCAACATGCTTACACATGTTCTATTAAATATTACTAAGTTTTTTAAGTGATAAAACATATTTTAGAACACTCCTAAACTCAAATCGTAATTATTTCAAAAACTGAGCCGTTGACTTTTTAAATTGTTAGTATGTTGACTCATCAATTGACAAAGCAAACATGATTCTTAGGAGGTGCCCTTTTGAGGGATTAACACCTACCTAATTACGATCACGTAGCCATGTGCGTTGCGAACAATGGCTTGACCATTAAGGTCTAAACCGAAAGTCAAAGCGTTTACTGAAAACACTTGACTTTTCGGCTTTAAAAGTTTACTAAATGAAAAAGCAACTGAAAGGAACACTTACAAAGCGATCCTCTAATAAAAATAACCTGCTTAGGAGTTTCCCAAAGGTTAGGATGCTCCAGATTGAGAGATAAAGAATTTTAAAGAAAGGTGCAAGTTCTAGCAAAAGAAAGCATCACCTATTTATAGTATTTGGATGCATTGTGGATGATTGCCATGTGTTTAGAGGCTTCTAAGATTACTCCTGGTGTCTAGATAGGTGTCTAAAACCAGATACAAGCTCATGGATTTTATTAAATGGTTTGTAGTTAGGAGTGGTGATCAAGCAAGAACAAGTATTAATAAAAAATTAATAATAATAAACATAATCTGCACATGGGCTGGCTGGCGGCCTGCGAAGAGACCAACCCAGTCGAGTCGCGGCCCGCGAGGCTTTCAAGTCCAACAGCAACAGTTTCATCACTTGACATGTTCAGCCCCTGCAGCTTTTAAGTTCTTTTATACTTTCATTTTTGACATTATTGGTACTTTATTTTCATATCTGCTATGTAGTCTCAATATAAGGTCCGAAAACCCCTAGTGGCCAATCTTTGGCACACCGGAAGTACGACCGAGCATCACGGAGTTCCCGGTTCGTTTAGAAGGTCACTAAAAGGTGTAGATTTACACGTTGACGCTTTTAGTCCTTTTAACGCACAAACTTGTGCGTATTATCGTTTAATGACATCAAAGCCTAAACGGCCAACATTAGGCATTCCCGAGAATATGTTCGCACATCATGATGCTCCGGGTTCGTTAAAAGGTCACTCAGAGGTAAGAATTAACATGTCGAAGCTTTTAACCCTTCGTTACACAAACTTATGATTTAAATTAAAAATGGTTTTGTACGTCCAACAAGTGGCTCAATAAAGAATACGAATACCGTAAAAGGTCATTCAGAGGCTTAGTTTAAGCATGCTGACATTTTAGTCCCTCCACATTCATAGTTTTCGATTTTAACAAAATTAGTCCCTCGTAGCCAACATTTAGGCACGATTAAGATTAAGGACACGTGTCAACACATTAATGGACACGATTTTACGAGGTGTTACAATTGATTACCTTAATTTTGTTGGAAAAATATGTAGAACAACTTAGAATAACATATGGGAGGGTTTGGTATGAGTTTGTGGTTTAAAAGAAAGCAAAGGGAGGTGCTAGTGTATACGTGTGTTGCAATCGGACAAGAGGGGAGGCCACATGGCCTCTTTGACTTTAAATATTCACAATTTTACACTATATTGGATAAAATTAAGAAGATATTTACTGATTTGGATGATAATCGAGCTTAAATGCTCCCTCGGTTCGATAAACAGTCGTAAAACAAGCGGTTTTAGTGAATTTTTTGTTTTACGTTTTTCATACAAACGTCCGTGTGTTTGCGAAAAACCAAACACTTTCACGTTTTTTCGTATAACATCATAAATAAGTGTTTTATAAGTCTTTTTTAGGCTTGATGGATGATACAATGCATGCTCGGATGATACATATCGTGTTGAAATCTGAAACGTTCCGTTAACCAGAAACTAACTAGTTTAATGTGTTTGCTACGTGTTAACGCCTCAATGCTCCCATGTTACTTACTAACGATCATGCTCAAGATAATGTGTGCCCTCATAATCGTCTAACACCATACAGTTTCGTCTTGTTAGTTGTGTAACTTCGCGTTTCGATAATAGGACAACGAATCATCTAAGATGTTTTTTTCAAGTGGGACAAACATTCTAATCCTAAGTTACCTGTTAATGCATCATATTAATTACTTCATGTCCTCAAAACCATTTAACCCACGTTTGATTGCATATCATCTCTCGTTAGTGCTTATCGATAACATTTTTCGTTTATCGATAAATGTTTTTGTTTACTTGGATTTTCACAAATGTCATAGTCATGCTCAAGGAATAAGAGCACCAGTTCCTCGAGATATATCATCCCACTGGATGACAAATTAGCCATAAAGTCCATTGTTGATGTGTCGCTTACGTGGCTTAATATGACGTGACAAAGCAGAAAAGGGTACACCCATGTGGCGTTAATATGATGTGACAGAGCATAAAAGACTTTATCCATTGGGTGCCAAGTTAACGATGCGGCTACAGGGTATGGGGTGCCAACCCTATGCCATCTCAACATATTTTTCATCAAAAGCGCACCCAACCATACCATGGGCGCTATTGAATGGTCGTGGTTTTCAGTGGCGAGTAATAACGAGATGTATGTGTGTTAGGTGAGGGGGTGGGGTGTTGAGAGAGAGAACGCTTTATCCCATACCCTTCGAGTTAAAGGGATACTATTGGTGAGGCGGAACTTTAGTAGGACAATGAAGCCCTACAAGTTTGGGCTTCGTTCCATACCCTCTAACCTAATATGTTCCAGAGTCTCATTTAACAGGGGGAGATGAAGGAAAATTTTCTCTCCTAACCTCTTCAGTTTGGAAGGATGAATATATTGTCATATTTTTTTTTTCCTTTTCCTTCCTTTTTTCTTTTCCTTCCCATGTTAAATGAAACTCGAGAACATGATTTTTTTTTATATTTTCATCTCATTTCCCTCTCCTCCCTTGTTAAATGAGACTCGGGAACAAAGTGTAAAGCTGATTGTTGACGTGACTGCTACGTGACGTTAAGGTGAGAAAGTAGAAAGGGGTAGTATGGCCTTATAATTACAAAGGGCATGTTTGGGTAAGCTTTTTGAAACAACTTATTGACTTATTGGCTTTTTGAAAAGTCATAAGCTCTAAAATAATGTTTGGCAAAGAGGGTGTATGTGAGGGGAAAAGCCAATAAGTCAATAAGTTACAAAATCCTGACTTTTCCAAAAAACCAATAAGTCAATAAGTCAATAAGTTGTTTCAATAAGCTTACCCAAACATGCCCAAAATATATCCATCCCAATCACACCCAACTCCCAAAACATCCCCCTCTCGATTTCAAACCCTAATTCATCAATCTCATCTGCACCCCCCAAATTCTCTCAACAAACCACCACCTAATCATGGCCGGTGCTGCTTTAGATATGTCGCTTGATGACCTAATCAAGAACAACAAGAAGTCCGGCGACGGCGGCGGTCGCGGGCGTGGTCGCGGGCGTTCATCCGGACCTGGACCTGCACGGCGCTTCAACAACCGCGGTGCTAACAGATCTACTCCTTACGGTGGACCAGCTAAGGTTGATTAGTTAGTTATGTGATGGTTGTTAAGTTGAATTGGGTGGAATGTTTATAAAGGTTTTGTGCGTCTGATTTAGGCACCCGATGCTGCTGCTTGGAATCATGATATGTTCGGTGGTGTGGATCAGAGTGGCAGGCCTTCTGGAATTGAAACTGGAACCAGGCTTTATGTCTCCAATTTGGACTATGGAGTTTCTAATGAGGATATTAAGGTATTTCTCATTCTCTTTAGTTGTGATAGTTAACTGTTACTGTTTGGATAAATTGATTTGGTTGTTGTTTGTTGATTGCTGGATGTAAAAGAAGCTATGAAATTTGTCTACTTGTTAGTGTATTCAAACTGAAATCCCTGTATCTATAGTTTAAAGAAATATTTAATACTTTTATTAATTTTTGCACTCTATTCGATTCTCTAAAATAGGGAATAAAAAATACATGGAGTGATAGTTTCTTATATGTTTCATTAGTGGAAAAAAGAGAAAAAAATAATAAAAGGAGAATAAAGAAGGATTGTTTAATTGAATAGAGATAGGTCATATATATATATAGAGAGAATCCGATGTGGGTAGTTTTTTTATAATGTTAACGAATTTTAGGGATAAAGGTGTTTATAACAAAATTTAGGGATATAGGTGTTTGTATCTAAATTAGTTGTGTAAATGATTTTTCAGGTTTACAATCTGGAAAAATTATGTATTTTGTGCAGTTTAGTGCCTATGTCTTGAATATTATGGAAGTTCTTGGTTATTCTTACATGGATGAACTTAATTTACTATGCGCAGGAGCTTTTTTCAGAAGTTGGCGATTTGAAAAAGTATTCTATAAATTATGATAGAAGTGGGAGATCAAAGGTATTTATTTAAAATTCGGGTATTTGTATTGCGGAAAATTTTATTATATTTTTGTGTTTTATATCTTTTTCTTTTCATCGGTTTAGGGGACGGCTGAGGTTGTGTTTGCAAGACGGCAAGACGCTCTAGCAGCTGTCAAGAGGTATAACAACGTTCAGCTTGACGGGAAGCCTATGAAAGTAGAGATTGTGGGAATAAACCTTGTGGCTCCTGTTGGCAATGTTCCGTTGGCAAACAACCCTGGAAACATGAATGGTTATCCTCGAAGGTATGCTTTTAATAGTAATTAGAATCTTTGATTGCATAATTTTGAAGATTGAGTATCATATAACACTGTATATGAAACAGTGGACAAGGTAGGAGTGGTGGATTTGGAAGACCACGTGGTGGTGGTGGAGGGCGGGGATTTGTTAGGGGCGGCCGTGGACGTGGAAGTGGAGGTGGAAGAGGAGGGCGTGGCGAGAAGATATCCGCAGATGATCTTGATGCTGACCTGGAAAAGTATCATAAAGAATCAATGGAAACCAATTGAATCGATGCCTGTTGATCTTTCTTAAACGTGTGTGTGTTGCGACAAGTATTGTCTGTATTCTATGAACGTCAATCCTCTAGACTAAGGACAAAAGTACTAGGGGGAGGATCTAGAACCTTAGTTTTTATGGCACTATTGTTTTTGTTTTATCAAGTTTTAAGAACATCACCTTAGTTGACGAGTCATTGCATTTATTCTCCGATTCTGTTCGTGGCGCTGTACCATCTTTAGCTTCCTTTTTAGGCATTAAAGGGACATTCTTGTCTATATCTTCACCAACATGTGTGGAAGAGATGGAAGATACATGAGGCATGAATCTGAGGTAGCTTTCCACTGAAATTGACCATCTTATGATATAATGAAATGTGAATTCTCTCTTGCCTTTGAGTTAACCTGTTGTGAAATGTTGAAAACAGGTTACTTAGGAACAGTGGCGTAGCTGCAATCGGTTGAAATATTTTATTAGAGGTGTGATTTCATTAAGGTAATCAGATCACTTATGCTGTGGTTTCTCGCTCCAATGGGGTGGTGGTCCATTGGCAAAGGCAAAACCTTTGATCACCTGGGTTTGGAGGGGGAGTTCTTGGGTTCAAGTCCCACAGACGACATGGATGAAAAGAAATTCGCCGTTCAAAAAAAAATTGATGAATTAAGTTAAGATTTTATTCTACTTTAAAAGGATTATATTTTCATGTAGAATCTTAGTAAGGTGAGGTTTTAGGGGTTGACCTGTAAGACCGGCCAGAACAGAGTGGCTCTAGCCAACTCAGCTCAGGTGATACACACTTGGGCTGATCAGTTTTCATGTAGAATTTAAGTAAGGTGAGGTTTAGAACCTGAACGACTTAACCCAACTCGACTATACACACTTGTTCTGGTCGTTGGCCGTATGTTATGCCAAAACTCAGTCTTGCGGTCCGATTCAGAACTGGAACTAAAAGGACATAAACTGGAGTGAGCCTACTGTCAACTAAGTATGCGAATACAAGTGATTTACCATCGGTGTGGGGATGGCTCGCAATGTATTCAATCTGGTCAAGATCATTTCGTTTGGATCTTGTATACATATCCTCCAGATTGTTATATGTTCAGGCAATCTGCAATCTTGTTAAAGTATTGTATAAAGTAATTTAGTGAATAAAAATATTTGGATCTAGGAGCTAAGAATAGATTTTTGGTTTAGAGAAGAAAGGTTTGTTGATGGAATTATGTTAAATAAAAATGAAAAGAAAAATGGCTATAAACTTGTCTTGTTTCATCTTGGTTGTCGGGGTAGAACTGAAAACCGAAACTAGAGATGGGGAGACAGAATTTTTTTTTAAGCCCCACAGATTCAGCGACGACTCTTTCGTTTTAAACTCTACAGATACAGTGACGACTATTATCCTTTACTACAATAGCACTTGCTTTAGGTCCCGAAGTTCAAAACGCTTCAAAAATCTTCATTGATTTGGCATTATGGCTTTTCACATTACAATTCATATTACGAATTACAATTCATGTTACGAGGAGTGTGAGAGGCTGAAGAACCAAAGCACGAGATTCAAGAAGCGTTGGCCGTGGTAATATCCTCTGGCCCCTTATTTTGGGAATACCCTGAATCTGCTCAACTCTTGCTACTTTCCTGTCCAAGTGCAAGTGAAGTCTGGGCTGTTATTAGCCAATGGCGCAACGTCCCCAACATAGTTTCACAAGTTGACTCTTGGGAATGATGTGAAGAAAAAACAATTCCATGCTGTGATTTTAATTACTTGTTGATTATGGCTGGCTCAGGTTGGGAGTATCTTGCTGTGGCCTGTTGCTTTTTATGGAATGAATACCTCTTTGCCTTCCAAAATAAAAGAGTCAATTCTTCTGCATTTGGGCCCCATTCGAGTCTCGCCCCAAGCTATCACTAGTACTGTAACGAAGGTGAGTCAATTCTTCAGCACATCAGTGGCCAAATCCATTTCTATCCTCGCTAATAGCGGCGTACTTCTAAGGGAGGGAGTGAGTCAGGGAGAGGGGGTGAGAGATGGAAGAAAGTGTCTGTGCGCGACAGTGGTGGTGGTGAATGGTGCTTACGGCGGTGGTGATAGTGGTGGTAAGTGGTGGGTGGTGGCTGGATAAAGAGAGAGAGAGAGAGGTGTCTCATGTGTGAGAGAAAGTCTTTAGAAAGAGAGAGTAGTGTATGGGGAGGGACTTATATATAAATCAGTAAAATTACCATTCTACCCCTTACACATGCCATACTTAACTGAAAATTTTAACCTTGTTAAAGGACGTAGAGTGTAATGGGTTTTCCAAATAAATTATTGTGACTGTAATTATTGAAGTTAAAGGTTATACATTGCAATTGGATACAAACATAAAGAACGAAAAATGTAATTTACCCTAAAAGAAATGAATAACAAAAAGATATATCCATGCCTGTTATGATTAACAACACTATAACATACTTTAACATCTAACCACACCACAAGAAGAACTGCTCAAACCACCCAAATTTAAGACTCGTGGCCGTCTCTTAACTTAACTTGTGACTAGGAAATACTCGCCTTGTAATCGAGTACAGCATCTCCTGTATGCATGACCACACAAAGTTCCAACAAGATGACGGCCAGTACCAAGGATACAACAACCGAAAAAAGAGGCTAATAATATGTCGAGGATATCGCCCAACCTGAAATATTAAAAAAACAAGGCAAATTGGAAATAAATAATCCCACCTAACTCAATTTGGCCGATAATAATCCCAAGTCAGTTATTGGCCGATAATAATTCGAACTGATCAATTTTTTTTTGTAAATAGTCCGCCGTTCAAATAGCTTAACGGAGTCGAGTTTTTTTTTCCGAATTACAAACCGATGTTTTAGGGCTTTTGATCAGAACAAGGATACGAGTCGATTGATTGATGTAAAACTTACCTTGAAATACTGTCCCAACCCACGAAAACGGTGCTTCAATTCGGGTGTTTAAACTTCCAATTAACAAAAATCAAGCCATTTCGAGCACAATTTCGAGGTAAGTTTTACATCAATCGACTCGTATCCTCGTTCTGATCAAAAGCCCTAAAACATCGGTTTGTAATTCGGAAAAAAAAAACTCAACTTCGTTTACTATTTTAACGGCGGACTATTTACAAAAAAAAATTGACAAATTCGGATTATTATCGGCCAATAACTGACTTGGGATTATTATCGGCCAAATTGAGTTAGGTGGGATTATTTATTTCCAATTTGCCAAAAAACAATAATGCATTAAGAGTTTAATAATTACAACTTAGAAGTTAAATTCACTCCATAGTGTAACAAATCATGAACCTATGCAGTGTGAAAGCTTCAAATTTCTGTATAATCTAAACTTTACTCACCGGGAAAAGAAAATCAAGAGCATCCCAGGCCGCATGACGAACAGCTCGCGTTGGATACATGGGCCCACCGGGAGAAGTGAAGCTGTACAAGCAAGTTTTAAGTCTGGTACTAGTTGTCATCCTCAACTCTAGACCTGAACTAGACTCGCAAAATTTCAAAATCTGTGAACTCGCCGTATATGAAACATAATCACAAGTTAGGAGCTATACCCACCCCGTAGAACTTTGATGTGGGATAGATAATGTAAAAGCACAGGTTCCACTTTCAGTTTTTGAAGCTGCCCAATAAAAAACATCACACAAAAACATTACACAAGTTATTACAATAGAATAGACATAAAAGAATGTAAGCTCTCACCTGATCAGTTAGTTCAATAACGAAAATATCTGCGGGACCCCCTACCAAGAAAGCATTTGGAAACTCCGGAAAGTTCTGAAAGAAGCTTTCAAGCTTTTCAGCTGCAACAAGCCACAACGGATACGTACTTTTGATGCATATCGAAGAAGCATAAAGGGACATTTTCTAGTAGTTTTATATTACCATAGTTATAAAGGAATATGAATCTTGAAAGGAGAAGAAACAGATCTCGTTGCGCCTGAAAGACGGGGACAAAAATGTAATTTTTTTCAATATAGTTGACTGGTATTATCGCATGACATATCATGTATAGAATCGAAACTTAACCTGCAAAGGAATTTTCTTTAACTTCTTGGGCACCAATGCAACATCCTCTAGAAGATACTAGAACCAATAAACGGAGAAATCAATTTAGAGGTCTTTACTTGTTATGGGTGTCACACACACACACACAGTGACCCATATATATATAGAGAGAGAGAGTGAATTTCAAAGATTAACCTTTATCTTAATACCCATTTTCAGGCGCTGTCCTTTATGTTCAAAATTAACGAGTTTTGTCCTTTATGTTTTCATATCATACACGTTTTGTCCTTTAGGCCTAACCCAGTTAGTTTCTTCAGTTAAATTTGGTCATATGCTTTGCACATGAGGGCATTTTTTTCAATTCAAAGGTAAGTTCAACGGCAGATTTACAGCTCAAAGCTTTTGCAACCTTTGAATTGACAAAAATGCCCTCATGTGCAAAGCACATGACCAAATTTAACTGAAAAACTAACTGGGTTAGGCCTAAAGGACAAAACGTGTATGATATGAAAACATAAAGGACAAAACTCGTCAATTTTGAACTTAAAGGACAACGCCTGAAAATGAGTATAAAGATAAAGGACAATCCTTGAAATTCACTCTCTCTCTCTCTATATATATATATATATATATATATATATATATATATATATATATATATATATATATATATATATGTATATACACATATATATGTAAAGTAATTAATATTTGTCTCACCAGGAAAAGACTCTGGAAATGGGTTGTGTTCGTCTGGATATCAATCCTATCAATAAACATACAAAATATATCATAACTCTTCCATAAAACTGCTATTAAAAAGAAATTTATGACACCGATCATACCATAAGACATTTGTAGCACCTTGGACAAGAGCCGAAGAGTAGCGAAGGAGGAGATCGGAACTATCAAGTTGGACTTCAAACAGCTACAAGGTAGATGTTAAAACTCACGTATATTTATTGAAAGAATACTATAGGTGAACAATAATGATGACACATACCCATTTATGGAACAATAATGCGAAAATATGGGAGGCAAATGGCTGGCTCCATAGTTGAACAATGAGATCAAGTATTGGTTTTCCTCGCTCATCGGGTTCAGACGCAAAATGATCGGCAAGCACGTCATAAAAGCATAATGGAACCTTCATTTGCACCTCTGATGCATCTTCCCCGCCAAGGATTATTTCTATTATTTATCCGTTGCAGGAAGATATGGACGTCCAAGGACCCAAAAAATCAACACAACCTTAATGAGTTAAAAATCATTTATTTCCTCGTTGTACTCATAACATGAAATAATGTACATATTAGTCGCTTAAAGAGCGAGGAAAGAACCACAAAAGGAGAAAGAATAGTCATCTACATGTGCCTTATACTAAATGAATCACTAAGCAGATAAATGGTGTAACTATATAACTTTGTAGATGCTAAAGAAGAATCCACTAGCAACTTATGACTGCTTCCATAATTCTACACTATTCAAAAACCCTGTTTTCTAATATTATACTTGATGCGGTCAGTAATGCCAATGTTGCGCGATCTTTGATTAGACATGTACCTATGTTTGATTGTTTTGAGTTGAATCTAAAATAGAAAAATAGTCTTGATTTGGAAGCAGTGACGAAACCAGAACGTTTTAGTTGGAGGGTCCTCATAAGGTTGTTTTCTTTATTGGATACAATTAGAAGGTCAAACTCATGTTTTTGTTACGAAAAACTCAGATTTTATATTAAAAATCTAACAACTTCCGGTAATCAGATGGTCAACGGACCCTCTTGACCCCCTGTTCCGCCCCTGTTTGGAAATAATATATTATAACCAATTAACAATGACATGTGCACTTGATGTCTTGATTTATTTACTCAATTAATAACCCATATGTTATGTCAATCACTCTCAGTTCTGCTTAATTAGAGCTTTGTTTGTTGAACCGCATAATCCAATAATTAGTTGTTAATCTAATCTAACGCCTTGTGGAAGATTAAGGTTACTAAACACACTATATTAGCAATCTAGAACATAACAAAATGAGATCTGGATTACCTCTAGCACGATCATCAACTTCTAAAGCTATGTCTGCAAACAACTCTTGTAACAAATCACGTCTCTGAGTTGGCGAATCAAGTGCCTGAAGAACAAACGAATAACCATAACTCAATGCACAAATTCAAATCAACCGATCGATTAATCTCCATTGAAACAACAAATCTCCGATTGCAATTCGACTAATAAACAATCAAACAGAGAGAGAGAGAGAGAAACCTTTAGAAGCTTTTTATCGATGGCTTGAGTGAGAGCAGAGATATAAGCAGAGGTTCTGCGAGTATAGATTAGTGGCGCCATATGTGCCCTAACAGAGCATTTGAATTGGAAACCAGAGTGATTGATTAACAGCAAACCCTAAGGTTCGGTTATGGATGATGAAATATTGAAATTGATACCGACCGACAAACGGTTAGTGGGGTCAAAAGTAATGACAAGATCTGGGAAATGATTTAATGGCGGTGGAATGTAGCGTGGCACCATGTCAACACAACACCACACGCCAACAGATAGAGCAGGTGACGTAAACGTTACGATTATGGCATGACTGTGTGGACTGTGGATATGTTATATATTATTGTTTTGTTTTGTTTTGTTACAGAGGATTTGTATTTCGAATCATTGGCTGTACATTATTGGTTTTGGTATTACAAACGTATCAATTTCCTATTATTATTAATTACTGATTTATGTGTGTATTTTCATTGGAGTTAATTATATCTTGTAAACTTAAATTAGAATTTAGTGTTTGGATTATAATAGATTACAGTATTATTATATGTTTACTGTGAAAAGAGAAAGAAAACAACATAACATTAATCTCCAATAATGGTAACTTGACTGGATTCGAATAATTCGGATATTCAAATTTGGATATAGGAGCATGAGCCGATAGTGTTTTGTGGTGGTTGGCTTCTCTATAAGTAATTTCTTACATACATACATACATACAACGTCAGGGGTGGTTGTTACTTGCACTCTCTGGATCAAAAGCTCAAGCACTCACATGTCACATCTAAAGACCAAGAAAAAAAACGATTTCTCCTTCTTAGTTAAGATTGTCTTATTTCACAGTTCAGACTAATAGTACGGAGGATACACCAAAGAAAAGGCATCGAAATATGTAAGATTACCTTGCATATAAATAAATATAGGATATTAGGAAACAATCACCACACACATAATCCAGACTCCATTAGTGTGTCTTATGGCCAACATAACCTCACACGGGTCTTTTTTTTAACAACTAAAATCATCACAATTGTCCTTTGTAAGATTTGAACCCACAACCACTTGGTTGGGGGAATACACGACCTTATATGACATGCAAAAATGATCATATTGTTGGATATAATGTTCAATTGTCGATTATAATTCAATGTTGCCGTCAAGGTACGACCCAAAGAGTTACACTTTGGGCAACGAACATTTAACGGTGTTTTAATCGTTAATCACCGGATCACGAAATAATAAGCGTAATAAAAGAAACGGGTAATTATTTGGAATAATTACGGAGAACCGGATTTAATATTATAACTAATTTGTTGATTACAATATTAAATTATGTATAGATTATTAATTATTTAGATAATTAAAAGGAGAGATGATTGTTTTATTAGGAGATAATTATGGAGGTGTTGTGATTAGATTACAATTCCTAATCCTTGTATATTTATAAAAACAAAAGAAAAAGAATTTACTATTTAGTCTCAAAATTAAACTCTCAAATCATATATATATAAGATATACGGAACTTGGATTGAGGAGAGCTTGTATACTTAGAAAAGGAATCTTATTATATGACTCTTAATTGAAGCATATATTGAGATATATACTTAGTACTATTGCTGTTCAAAAAAAGAAAAAGAGTTTTTGGGATTGGCTGCCGACAAGAACAAGAAGAGAATCAACAATTCAATTCATGAAGTTATAATTCGTTTGTACAAACAAATCATTTGTTTCTTCGATTACGCAAAAAGGTAAGTAAAGTTTTTGAACTTTATTTTTCTTAGTTTAAAGGTTTCGTTTGAAATTGTTTCAAACGAACAAATATGATTTCGTGGTCAACGATCATCTAGCGAGATCGTTCGTTGAACCAAGGTGTCTTTCTTGGATGTCACGATTCTTTAATTTTACTTTAACCTATTTTGATTGTAATAAGATCACTGGTGGAAACGGTTTAGAACCAAATCTCGTGTACATGTTTTCCGCTGCGTTCAGTTTGTTTGACAAATTGATAAAAAAATAAATTAAAAAGTTACACGAAATTTCCAACAGTGGTATCAGAGCCACCTTACAAATCAAAGTAGGTTTATTTTTGATAAAGTAGTTTATAGAATTGCATGCTTAAAATCGAGTGGATTTGGCATAGGAATTTGTCATGTATAATAGTTATAGGCAAATTTTTATTAAGGCCAAACATGAACACTTGTCAAAGTCCACTTTGACAAAATAATTTTTGGCCTTAACCTATTTCGTTTAGCTTAATGATCGTACTATGCAAATCCGGGTTTAGAATTTTTTTTATGACACGCGTACTAAATTAGTTTTTTTAGCTACGCGGTTAAATAAATTAAAAAGTTGGAAATATTGAAATAATGATTTTAATATGAAAGCGATATATTTTTTTATTAAAAAAAAGAACTCATTAAATTTTTCCAATCGGAAATTTAAACAAACAAAAAAAAAGGAAGTTTTTTTTTAGGATTGGATCCAAGATTAAGTGGGAGCACAAAAGGGTTTGTGCTACACTTAATGGGCTCGGTTCACGTTCTTGGGCTCGAACGAACCGAACATATTATGAACCCGGAATTGCATATTTATTTATTTATTTTGTGTTTTGCCATGAGATGTTTATTACGCCATAAAATTAATAACTAATACACGATCATTAAAACGACAATTTTAATAAAAGGTTTATTAAGTTTGGATAGGTAATTAAAATAAACAGTTTATTTTAAAATACAAAAATCAAAAATTGGTTTTTCAAAAAATTAAAAGTTAATTTGAAAACCATAATTAATAAAAGTTATTGATTAAAATAAATTTGCGACACGACCAACTTAGATTAAATAGGGTATTTAAAATTAATCGGTCGAGTGATTGAAAGGTGTTTCAAGTCGTCACAAATTAAAACGTAAAATTGATTTTTACAAAGGAATTGTATAGCCTATGTTCATGCCATAGGCCGTACGAGTATTTTAAAACGACCCGAATTGGTAATTTTAAAAAATAACCCAAATTAAAATCGATATTCTACGCCACCCTAAATTAAGAACACCCGAACTGATCTATCCGAACCCCTGGTGCTAGTGTTTACCCTGCATCCAGGCCTACGGTTTTGGTTAGGGGTAGTTCCGCGATTTCCATGCTTACATGGGCCGGGCTACAGTTCTGATTTGAGGACAAATATCACTTTTGCGACACGAGAGCGAATGTTAGTGTTTACCCTGCATTCGTCTTCTACGGTTGTGAAAGTGGGCGTAGTTGGGGTTAACGTACCAATGCTTGACAACACTCGTCATGCGACCCCAAACCGAGAATTGTGTAGTTGACACAATTGGTGATCGTCACCTACCCTTCAATCTATGCCAGTGAAGAGTGCTAAGTCCATTCACTGAGTTATGGGGAGATGGGATCTCATCCTAATTCCTAAAATTTTGTATATCTTGGGTCAAAATTGAATTAGGTTAATGCATGAAAATTACTAATAAAATTTTCTTCTAAATTCTACAGATGTCTACAAACAATTCTGATAACACCAAATTCTCGCTTAAGTCCATCCTTGAAAATGCTAAACTTGATAATTCTAACTTCATGGATTGGTACCGCAACCTGAAAATTGTTCTCAGGGCGGAGAAAAAGGCTTATGTCCTTGAAGGACCAATTCCCGAAGCACCTGCTGCTAATACGGGTGCAGCCCGTAGGACATGGGAAAAACATGTTGATGATTCCCAAGATGTGACATGTCTTATGCTTGCTATGATGATTCCAGAACTTCAGAAGAATCTGGAAAACTTGGGCGCATATGAGATGAGTGAGCAGCTGAAAAACATGTTTCAGCAGCAAGCTCGTCATGAGCGTTTTGAGGTGATGAGATCTCTCATTACATGTCGCATGCAGGAAGGTACTTCGGTCAGTGCTCATGTACTGAAAATGAAGTCTTTCGTTGATCAACTGGAGCGTCTGAACGCACCCCTTAGTAATGAGTTAGCTACGGATGTGATCCTTAACTCGCTACCCAATTCATATCATCAGTTCGTAATGAACTATAACATGAATGAGTGGGAAAGAACGATCCCAGAGTTGCATCAGATGCTAAAAACTGCTGAGACAAACATCCCATGTCACACCCCCAAAATTACCACCTAGGGAGTGTCCCTGATAGGCGTGTGACGACTAGCAATGAGCCACCAATTACATTGAATCACAAGTTTGAAATAAAACTTCGTTATTTAAAGATAATAAAATCCCAACATACGTTATTCAAAACCATAAGTTTAGCGGAAGCATTAATGTAACGTAATATAAGTGTTATCCCAAACAAACATAGTATATAAAAGTCTGATAATAAATCCAGCAAGCAACCATGACCACTCACGCCCTCCAGCCAGCCAGTTCCTGCTTTCATAGTACCTATGGACCTGCGAGCATGTAACACACGTATCAGACAAAGCTGGCGAGTTCACAGTTTTAGAAAACGTTTGTTACCCGGTGTATGTAAAACAGTTTAATACCCAATGCAAGTAATATTGTTAATATCTCATTTCCAAACACGGACGGCTCACGGACTGCCCTTCCCACGTACTCCTATCTAGTACTGGGCCAGACTGGGTCATTAGTTCACCTCCGTCCTCTACAGGCACGGGGTGAGGGTGCCAAACCTAAGTAGCGCTACTAACTAATACCCGATGAGGGACTTACAAAAGATGATAGGTGAGAATATTAACCAATATACCCGTTTTTACCCAAAGACTTATCCCCCCATGGGATACCCACTGACTGTCCCCAACCACTGGGACGCATGCTCGAATGTAGTGAACTCACCTGGGATTGCTCGGTAGAATTAATTATTCGTTTAACCACGGTGATTTACCAAGCCCTATGATATTCACATTTACAGTCAGTTGCATACAAGCACATCACATATCGTTTCACATTGATCACAAACTAGTGCACACAAGTATCATCTTTCGGTTCATATTTCTTATTCTACACATCAACCATCTTTCGACACACTCATCTTTCGACACACAGGTTATCATTCGACACATCATCATTCGACATATGAACTATCTTTCGACAACCACAGTTATCTTTCAACAAACACAGTTATGTTTCGACAAACACAGTTATCTTTCGAGCACAACAGATATGTTCCGACTAACACAGCTATCTTTCGAGCACAACAGATATGTTTCGACTAACACAGTTATCTTTCGGTTACAATTACCAATTAACAAACGGTTACAACATTTTTCGGTTACAGAACCCTAATCATGCGATCTAACTGCTAACACTCAGTTCATACGATTTCACAAGGATTTCCACAATTCATGCATAACCAAACAAACAATTAAGAAATAACAGTTAACCGCCTTTATCATGTGATCACTATACGACTTCTAACCCATTCAGATAACCCCAACCATGTTACGAAACGCACAAACGCCACTAACAATCGGTTAACACATACTTGTATACTACACGCGCCTCGTACCAAAGACTAATGCATCACATAATATCCTCTATTACTTGTTTCAGCACGGAAGTAAAACGGAACCGGTATCGCAGAGGTTAACAGTTTCGAATCATTGATATATATATATGTTTATCTAATTACACAGTTATCACGACATACAACACAAGGGTTTCACATAGACGCACAATCTCAAAAGTAACATAAAACACTAACCGAATGACAGATGATACGATGATGATGATCACACAGAGAGTTCCTGACTTCTGCCGTCGCCCACAGGTTTCTAGGGTTTGGAATTTCAATTGGTTCTGTGCATTACTACGTAACTGCCGTTTAATATACGTAAGGTTTTGGGCCTGGGCCGAAGGTTAAGGCCTTTAGTCGAAAGACTGGGCCTTGGCTCGAAGGATCTTCGAAAGATGAAGTTTCGTATCGAAGGATCTTTCTTACATCGAAATATCTCCGAAAGATAGAGTTTCGGATCGAAAGTTATCGAAAGTTAGGTCCTATGCTTCGTGATCCCTCGAAGGTTGGATCCTTCGAAGGTTGGATCTTTCGGTTCCAGGATCCTTCGGTCGAAGGATCTTGGGTTGAAAGATGTCTTAGTCTAACTTAAGTATTCCAATACGTTACTCATTAACAAGTACAAGTTTGCACATATACCCACTAACACAAGGATCTAGGATATGTAAACACAACACGGGAGTTGGAAAATAGGATAATACTAACCTCAAGAAGTCGGGTTGTCACATCATCCCCAACTTGAAAGAAATTTCGTCCCGAAATTTAGCAAGTAGGTACGAGAGGGTGAAGTGACAATTCAAGATTGTTGTCAGGATTGATGCGGATTTTCCCCAGGTGTTACATCATCCCCAACTTGAAGGGGAATCTCGTCCCGAGATTCACTAGTTTTGCTTGACTCTGCCTTGTCTTTGGGAAAGAGGTGAGGGTACTTTAGTTTCATCTGATCCTCGCGTTCCCACGTGAACTCCGGTCCACGCCTTGAATTCCAACGAACTCTAACAATCGGAATTCGACTGTGTTTACGCACCTTGACCTCCCGATCCATGATTTCAATAGGCTCTTCAACAAACTGCAGCTTGTCATCCAACTTGAGCTCTTGAAATGGCACAACCAGTGTCTCATCAACCAGACACTTCTTTAGTTGCGAAACGTGAAAGACGTTGTGAACATTACCCAATTCCGCAGGTAACTCGAGTCTGTAAGTGACTTTACCAATCCGCTCAATAATTTTGAATGGCCCAATGTAACGTGGATTAAGCTTGCCACGCTTCCCAAAGCGTACAACGCCCTTCCACGGTGAAACTTTCAACATAACCCGATCATTAACTTCGAACTCTAAAGGCTTTCTGCGCTTGTTAGCATAACTTTTCTGACGATCACGCGCTGCTGCCATACGATCCCTTATCCGAGCTATATTTTGCGAAGTTTCCAGAATGAGTTCAGGACCTGTGAGTTGACTGTCACCTACTTCTGCCCAACAGAGAGGAGAACGACATTTCCGCCCATACAATGCTTCGAACGGAGCTGCCTGAATACTTGTGTGGTAGCTGTTGTTGTAGGAGAACTCTATTAGCGGCAAGTGTCTTTCCCATCCCTTCCCAAAATCGATCACACATGCCCGCAGCATGTCTTCAAGTGTCTGAATAGTGCGCTCACTCTGACCATCCGTCTGTGGGTGGTAAGCGGTGCTCATATCAAGTTTTGAACCGAACAGTTTGTGCATAGACTGCCATAATTCAGAAGTAAAGCGCGGATCTCGATCCGAGATGATAGAAGTTGGCACTCCGTGCCGAGCAACGACCTCCTTAAGATACACTGCTGCAAGCTGCGAAAACTTATCTGTTTCCTTGATTGCTAGAAAATGTGCCGATTTCGTGAGTCGATCAACAATCACCCATATGGTGTCGTTTCCAGCCTGAGTTCTTGGTATTCCAGTAACGAAATCCATAGCGATCTGTTCCCACTTCCACTTAGGTATTTCTGGCTGCTGTAGTAGACCCGAAGGCTTCTGGTGTTCCGCTTTAACTCTAGCACAAGTTAAGCATTTACTCACGTACGTGGCGATGAGAGCTTTCATATTCGGCCACCAATACATAACCTTAAGATCGTGATACATCTTGTCCGATCCCGGGTGAATAGAATATCGTGACTTGTGTGCTTCATCCATTACAAGTTCTCTAAGATCACCAAACAGAGGAACCCATACTCTTCCCATGATGTAGTAGATGCCGTCAGACCCCTGTTCAAGCTGTTTTTCCATACCGCGCAAACCCTCAGTTTTAACGTTCTCTTCCTTCAATGCCTCAGCCTGGGCCGTACGAATCCTATCAGGAAGGCTGGAATGGATAGTGAGCTGCAATGCGCGAACGCGTTTAGGTTTTGTTTCCTTGCGGCTAAGTGCATCCGCCACAACGTTAGCTTTACCCGGGTGATATTTGATGGCACACTCGTAATCATTGAACAATTCCACCCAACGACGCTGTCGCATATTCAATTCTCTTTGGTCGAAAATATGCTGAAGGCTCTTGTGGTCAGTGTAGATAGTGCATTTCGTACCGTAAAGATAGTGCCTCCAGATCTTTAGCGCAAACACTACTGCTCCTAACTCCAAGTCATGTGTCGTGTAGTTCCTTTCGTGAACCTTCAACTGTCGAGAAGCGTAAGCTATCACTTTCTCGCGTTGCATCAACACGCAACCGAGACCCTGAATCGAAGCATCACAATAAACTACAAAATCCTCAGTACCATCCGGTAGAGATAAGATGGGTGCGCTGCATAACCTTTGTTTCAAAAGTTGAAAAGCGTCCTCCTGCTTCGTCCCCCAAGAGTAAACTACTTTCTTCTGTGTTAACGAGGTTAGTGGCTGTGCAATCTTTGAGAAGTTCTGAATGAAACGACGATAATACCCTGCTAGGCCGAGAAATTGCCGCACCTCCGAAGGATTCTTTGGTGCCGCCCAGTTTCTAATGGCATCAATCTTGGCAGGATCCACATGTATGCCTACCTCATTGACTATATGCCCCAGAAAATGTACCTCCCGTATCCAAAAATCACACTTAGAAAACTTTGCGTACAACTGCTCCCTCCTCAGGAGTTCTAGAATAAGGCGTAGGTGCCGCTCATGATCCTCCTTGTTCTTGGAGTAAATTAGAATATCGTCAATAAAAACGATAACGAAGTCATCAAGGTATGGCTTGCACACGCGGTTCATGAGGTCCATAAAAACTGCTGGTGCGTTGGTTAACCCGAATGGCATAACCAAGAACTCATAGTGACCGTATCGAGTCCGAAACGCGGTTTTGGGAACGTCTTCCTCTCTGACTCGCACTTGATGGTAACCAGACCTTAAGTCGATCTTAGAGTAAAAGCTCGACCCTTGTAATTGGTCAAACAGGTCGTCAATACGAGGCAAAGGATATCGGTTTTTGATCGTCATTTTGTTGAGCTCGCGATAATCTATACACATTCGTAAGGACCCGTCCTTCTTTTTCACAAACAAGACTGGGGCTCCCCAGGGGGAAGAGCTAGGTCGGATGAAACCCCTATCCAACAGCTCTTGGAGTTGGTTCGATAGTTCCTGCAGTTCTCCCGGCGCTAGACGATAAGGAGCACGAGCAACTGGGGCTGCCGCTGGGGCAAGATCAATCTGGAATTCCACCTGACGATGTGGAGGTAACCCAGGGAGTTCCTCAGGAAATACATCAGGATATTCCCGAACAACTGGAAGATCCTCGATCTTCCTTTCATCAGACGATGAATCGGTAACAAGAGCTAATATAGCAGGATAGCCCTTACGCAAATACTTCTGAGCCTTCATTGCCGAAACAATACTAACTGGGGTCCCGCTGCGATGACCCTGAACTGATAAAAATTCCCCACTGGGAAGGGGAACACGTATGATCTTCTCCTTACAGAGAATCTCCGCTTGATACTTGGACAACCAGTCCATACCAACAATCACGTCGAAGCTTCCAAGAGTAATAGGAATCAAGTCAATGTCGAAGACTTGACCCAGGAGATCGATTTTACACCCAAATAGAACATGTGTAGCTTCGATTGTTTTACCATTTGCGATTTCTACTAAGTGTTTCATTACAAGAAGTGTAGGACTTAACCCTAATTGGGAGCTAAACCCTAAAGACACGTAACTCCAGTCGGCACCAGAATCAAATAAAATAGAAGCAATAACACCGTTTACCGAAAACGTACCAGTAACCACGTTGCCGTCGTTCCGCGCTTCCCCAGCTCCCAGCACAAACCCGCGCCCACGCGCAACATTACCCCCGTTGTTCCCTGCATTGTTATTCCCGTTACCACCCCCTGTGTTCTGTCTCAGCTGAGGGCAGTCTCGCTTGAAGTGCCCCTCGGCCCCACACTGATAACACCCTTTCTGATTACCCTGAGTTTGCTGAGGCTGTTGCCTACCCGCCTGCTGCGCTGGCTGCTGCTGAGCTGGAAGTGTGGTCCTACAATCCCTGGCCTTGTGCCCCGGTCGATTACACCGATAACAAACTCGAGTACACTGCCCCTTGTGATGAAGATCACACTTGCTGCACAAGGGTAGCTTCCCCGCATATGATCCCTGCCCTGATCTGTTACTCGAGTTCTGATTTACTGATGCTGTCTGGCTGAAACTGCGGGTGCTGCCAGTATCCGTCTTCTTCTGAGGCTGTGTAGAGTTGGACCCCTTGTCCGCTTCGTTCCACTTACGTTTGCCATCAGCAGCAGATGCAGTGGAAGTAGTGGCAGCTGTGGTAGTGCTGGAAATACGAGGTGGCAATGAGTCGCTCTCCACCTCCTGGTCAACGATTTTATGTGCCAATCTAACAATCTGGGTTAGGTTATTGAGGTTCGCTGCTGTAACTAAACCCTTCACCCGTGGAGGTAACCCCTTAATAAACAACTCGATTCTTCGGGGCATGGGTCGGGACAAGTTCGGACACAAATCAGCTAACTCATACGACCGCTTCACATACGCCTCGATTTCAGACCCCACCATTGTCAGATGATAGTACTCATTCTCTAACTTCGCTATTTCATCTCGAGGACAGTATTCCTCTCTCATCAGTTCTTTAAAATCATCCCACGTAGTGGCGTTCGCCGCCTCAATACCTAGCAGTTGGACCTGGGCATTCCACCAGGTCAAGGCACCATCCAGAAGCGTGCCTGCAGCAAACTTTACCCTATCCCCAGCTGGGCAGTTACATATCGCAAACACTGACTCCGCCTTTTCGAACCAGCGTATAAGTCCCACAGCCCCTTCAGTGCCACTGAAGGTCTGTGGCTTGCAATCCATGAAAGTTTTAAAGGTGCAGACCGGTGGGTGAGGCTGGTTTTGTGGCGCCGGCTGACCTATTAACGAGAGAAAATAAACCAACAAGTAAGACTCAAGTTCACGATTCAAAGGAAGGAATGTCTGGTACATGTCATACCAGCCTGATAAGCTGCCAAGGCTGCAGCCACCTGGGCGTTGAGTAACGCCTGTAGCTCAGCTTGAGTCATATGGATTTCACCTTGTTCGCCACCGCGGCCTCCACCACGTCCACCGCGTCCACCACGACGACCTCCACCACGTCCGTTCATGATTCTATAAGTATGGAAAGAAGTAACAAATTAACAGACCATCGCAGGCGGATGTCAAGTATTGCTATAGTATTCACAGTTTTAGAGGTTCTATTACAACATTGACTAACAACGCGGGATCCCTTTTTCACACTAGTCGAGATTTACTGGGACTCACATGCACCTCACGTTGTTATTATGTGTGCACCCATAATAATAACCTGATTTGCATGCTTGTCTCAGTTCCTCCCTACTCATGTTAGAAGGTTTCCCCTAATTCATTCAGTACGACCGTCGATATCACAACATAGAGCATGTAAACACAAGAAGAGTCCTACTCTTTAAAACACGTAGTATAGACAGGTAGCATAGTAATTCGTATTGTAACATCATATGTGCGTTCGAGTGTGATACCAATCATGAGTATGTACTAACTATGCTATACAATAGTAAACAAGAGACGAACCTCGCTGCCTGGAGTTGAGTGTCATGGTCCATGTCGTATCAGTATGTCGTATCAGTTCAGTTATAGTCTGGTTTTATAAAACATTTTTAAAACCAATTCACTATAACCAGTGGCTCTGATACCAAACTGTCACACCCCCAAAATTACCACCTAGGGAGTGTCCCTGATAGGCGTGTGACGACTAGCAATGAGCCACCAATTACATTGAATCACAAGTTTGAAATAAAACTTCGTTATTTAAAGATAATAAAATCCCAACATACGTTATTCAAAACCATAAGTTTAGCGGAAGCATTAATGTAACGTAATATAAGTGTTATCCCAAACAAACATAGTATATAAAAGTCTGATAATAAATCCAGCAAGCAACCATGACCACTCACGCCCTCCAGCCAGCCAGTTCCTGCTTTCATAGTACCTATGGACCTGCGAGCATGTAACACACGTATCAGACAAAGCTGGCGAGTTCACAGTTTTAGAAAACGTTTGTTACCCGGTGTATGTAAAACAGTTTAATACCCAATGCAAGTAATATTGTTAATATCTCATTTCCAAACACGGACGGCTCACGGACTGCCCTTCCCACGTACTCCTATCTAGTACTGGGCCAGACTGGGTCATTAGTTCACCTCCGTCCTCTACAGGCACGGGGTGAGGGTGCCAAACCTAAGTAGCGCTACTAACTAATACCCGATGAGGGACTTACAAAAGATGATAGGTGAGAATATTAACCAATATACCCGTTTTTACCCAAAGACTTATCCCCCCATGGGATACCCACTGACTGTCCCCAACCACTGGGACGCATGCTCGAATGTAGTGAACTCACCTGGGATTGCTCGGTAGAATTAATTATTCGTTTAACCACGGTGATTTACCAAGCCCTATGATATTCACATTTACAGTCAGTTGCATACAAGCACATCACATATCGTTTCACATTGATCACAAACTAGTGCACACAAGTATCATCTTTCGGTTCATATTTCTTATTCTACACATCAACCATCTTTCGACACACTCATCTTTCGACACACAGGTTATCATTCGACACATCATCATTCGACATATGAACTATCTTTCGACAACCACAGTTATCTTTCAACAAACACAGTTATGTTTCGACAAACACAGTTATCTTTCGAGCACAACAGATATGTTCCGACTAACACAGCTATCTTTCGAGCACAACAGATATGTTTCGACTAACACAGTTATCTTTCGGTTACAATTACCAATTAACAAACGGTTACAACATTTTTCGGTTACAGAACCCTAATCATGCGATCTAACTGCTAACACTCAGTTCATACGATTTCACAAGGATTTCCAATATTCATGCATAACCAAACAAACAATTAAGAAATAACAGTTAACCGCCTTTATCATGTGATCACTATACGACTTCTAACCCATTCAGATAACCCCAACCATGTTACGAAACGCACAAACGCCACTAACAATCGGTTAACACATACTTGTATACTACACGCGCCTCGTACCAAAGACTAATGCATCACATAATATCCTCTATTACTTGTTTCAGCACGGAAGTAAAACGGAACCGGTATCGCAGAGGTTAACAGTTTCGAATCATTGATATATATATATATGTTTATCTAATTACACAGTTATCACGACATACAACACAAGGGTTTCACATAGACGCACAATCTCAAAAGTAACATAAAACACTAACCGAATGACAGATGATACGATGATGATGATCACACAGAGAGTTCCTGACTTCTGCCGTCGCCCACAGGTTTCTAGGGTTTGGAATTTCAATTGGTTCTGTGCATTACTACGTAACTGCCGTTTAATATACGTAAGGTTTTGGGCCTGGGCCGAAGGTTAAGGCCTTTAGTCGAAAGACTGGGCCTTGGCTCGAAGGATCTTCGAAAGATGAAGTTTCGTATCGAAGGATCTTTCTTACATCGAAATATCTTCGAAAGATAGAGTTTCGGATCGAAAGTTATCGAAAGTTAGGTCCTATGCTTCGTGATCCCTCGAAGGTTGGATCCTTCGAAGGTTGGATCTTTCGGTTCCAGGATCCTTCGGTCGAAGGATCTTGGGTTGAAAGATGTCTTAGTCTAACTTAAGTATTCCAATACGTTACTCATTAACAAGTACAAGTTTGCACATATACCCACTAACACAAGGATCTAGGATATGTAAACACAACACGGGAGTTGGAAAATAGGATAATACTAACCTCAAGAAGTCGGGTTGTCACATCCCAACTAAGGGCAATCCAGTGCTGGCGATCAGGGAAGGAAGAATTACCAAGAAGAAGCAATCCAAGGGAAAAGGCAAGGCGAGTAAGCAAGACAAGGGCAAAGGCAAAAAGGTTGCCACTCCGAAGGCAAAGCCTCATAAAGATGCCAAGTGTTTTCATTGTGATGAGATCGGGCATTGGAAGAGGAATTGTCCCAAGTACCTGGCTGAGTTGAAGCTTAAGAAGCTGCAGATTGGAGAATCCTCAGGTATACATGTTATTGATCTATTTTCCTTTTCGAGCAAATCTTGGGTGTTTGACACTGGATGTGGTTTTCACATTTGTAATGATTTGCAGTGTAACGCCCTGTGTTTTGTACTTTCTATTTATAGCTTGTCTTACTCGTGTTGCTAATTTTGGAAGCTTTGTATCATTGTACTCGTTCCTTCTAGTACTCGTTGTAAACTCGAGATTTTGATCATGAATGAAAACTTGCATTTCCTTGTTACATACTATACATACACCATAATACGATTAATCATGAGATCATTTGATACTTCTTTGTGATACTTACAAACATATGTTGAACTTGTAAATATGTGACATATACTTGTTACTTACAAACATGTTACATACTTGTACATTACACTTTTTGCCTAGTTAAATCATGTTTTATTTCATATTTCACCTTGTTACAAGTTAGGGGAAACATTGTTGCATATTATTACACAACTTAACTAATAAAATTACTCATTATAATGTTTTAAAAAAAATAAAAAACTAAAGAAACATGGCAGCCCAAATTCAGCAAAATTCAGCCCCATATAGTTGGGTTTTGTGGGCTAGTTTCAAGGTGTAACCCCTTCTAAACACTTCCAAAGCCCAACCCATTGAAACCCTAATCCTTCCCCCTATAAATACCACTTATAACCAGCCTCCCTACCACTTTTGCAACACTAAAAACTCTCAAAACATCCTCCAAACCGTAGCTGAAAGCAAAGGTTCGAGTAGATTGACACCCCTTCACGAAAATGAGCATAACTCACTCAATTCTTATCCGATTCACTCGATTCTTTTTCCTACTTGCTTGTATAATCATGGGGTTCGATTCCTAGACTTCTCCTTGGAGAAATCAGACCTGGAAATGCCCCGAAATAGTCCATAAACTTTCTGTTTGTTTTTATGTTCATCAAAAACTTGTTTAAATCTATGCAACTTGTGTCCAACACATCTCATACCTATGTCCTAATGCTTACAACTTATCCCATGGTTGGTTAAGCTTAAAAACAAGGTTGAGACATCTAAATCAGAGGTTAAAACCTCATAAACTTTCTGTTTTTAATTAGGGTTTTACCCACAAGTAATGTTCAAGTGTGAAACTTGTTGAATGTGTGATGGTTGGATTAGCTTGGGCTATCCTTCATAAGAATCCACTCATTACTTGATGTTTTGCTATAGATTAGTTGTTGTTAATACCTTGATACTTGTATGTTCATGACCCTCCTTGTTGTTTATAACAACAAGTGTAGTGGTGAACAATAGAGGTGCCTAAATGGAAGCTTGTTCTTCCTACCTCATGTATGTATTCTATGACACAAAGAGGTACCTAAATGGAGACATTAATCTCCTACCTCATGCTTGAATCATAAGACTTGTAAACTATATAATATCTAAGTTATTCTATATGTATACATCTAAGTAACTAAGACTTGATGATGACTTAATAGTTATTTGTTAAGTGGACGTTACATCATCTATGACCATGCCCTTGTTACGACTCTAATGGATCTTAGAATCCATGAAATCATACCAACTCTTTTGAGTTTCAATAGTGTCAAGAACAAGAGTTATGCGTACAAGATGATTATTTTCACCTATGTTACTTTCTATATATTAAAAACTCCGAATCTATAATCTTCCGTTATACGCCAAACTCACACACCTACGTTTCCTTGTGTAGAAGGACAAGGTGCTCCGAACTAATTCATCTACAAACTTGCTCTCGGAATTTCAAGTCACCACTTGTAAACCGTGAGTATACTCGTATTTCCCCCTTTTTACTTTTACCACTTTTGGGTGTAACATGTTTACCTATTAACTTACACATGAACACTTTATTAAACACATGAACGTTCCTATAACATGCTTGTATACGTGATGACTTGATACTTTAAACTTGGGTTATTCTTATGTGTTGAACTTATCATTAACTTCGTACGAGCCAAACCTTGACATATGTAGCGCTATAGGATTAACGACCCGCCCGTAAACTTGAGGTTATGTCTTGAGCATATTGCGTTTTCTTGGTTTGATATGTTAGACACATGCCATATTTAAGGTTTATCTTGAATCATATGCTTGCCATGAGGAATTGATCACACTTTTTAACTTATGCTAAGTACGTACCAAACTTGTATACTCGCCTTTGCTTTTGCATTGAATTGTATTTTTAAACATGTTACAGGTTGATGATGATGAAATGAAAACGGATAGCAAAGATGCCTAAATACTCACTTAGACGTTTAGGTTTAAAGTGTTGTATCAATTTTGTTTATGTTATGTTGAACAATGTTGTTATTTGCTTTTCTTGTAATGTTTTGACATTTATTTTGGAAATGAAATTTGGATTATTAAATTATTGTCACAAATAGCGTTATGATGTCTCGAGCAATCTTCACACTTCGTCTCATCCCGATGTTTCCGCCATTGGTTGGGGTGTGACAGATTGGTATCAGAGCCATAACTATAGGGAATTAGGAAAATTGCCATGCTTTTGCCCTAGTCTATAGTTTTAGGAACTTTGTCTCTTATTTGTTGTTTAAAACATTTGTGCTCTATCTTACATGCTTCCTAGCTACTCTTCTTGTTAATAAATTTATGTGCCTTTCCTAAGGCTAACACGAATACACTTTTGCTATTTTATACTCTTGTAACATCAACGAGACAACTTTACCAAAATAGGCGTGAAACCCACAATTTGGTAAACGACTCTCACTCTACCTTTAATCTATTTTTGCACGAAATTTCACCATTAAGCTAGGAGTGACATCCACAACTTAATGGTAATTTCCATTTCAACTCTAGTGGACCCTTGTCAAAGTGTCAAAATTTTATTTTGGCCGACAAGTACCAACCACATTTAGGGTACGAAATCGTCAAGTTAGGGGTGAAACCCGCATCTTGTCGATTAAGTCCCATTCCTTGATTTTTTTATTCTCGCCAAAGTCCCGAATGTTCCAATCATTTAGAGATGTGTAGTAACCGGAAGGGTAAGATACCGTTAATCGCTTCTCGACGAGAGTATCTTACTTATAGGCCAAATCACAATATCTCTAAATCGAAAGGACTTTCGACCCACTTTGGAATTGTCGACGTTTCTCTACCCGAAACATTCCTATGTTTTATTGAGCCTCTCTTTTATGTATCTCAATTTATATGTGATTTTATACTTGAACGTTCATTCATTTCGAAATGTCGTTTTAATCATGTCGCACATTATCGCAATCACAAACAATAATAATTCTCATGAACCAACTAAATTTATATTTTCCTATTCGCAACTTATGTGCTATACATGTTGAATGTGTGTTGGAAACTTATGCTTTATGTGAACTTTACTTGGTACTTGAACATCTACTTGCTTTGCATACACAAACCTTGTTTTCAATTAATGATCAAAGTCTCATCCTTTCCCTTCTCTTTCAAATCTTTTAGATGTCTTCTAGTTCATCCAAGAAACTCAAGTCAAAGAAGGGTTCGACCTCCTCCGCTATGTCCCAAAAGGATTGTATGAAGTTTATGGCTAAACAATTTGCAAAGGTCCTACCCGACATTGTTAGCAAGATCCAAACCGATTCACCCCATGGTTCGGTCGACTCAAAGGCCGACAAACCCAAATCGACCTTCCAATTTAAGCACTTCATGGCTTGTAAACCCTTAGAATTTACCGGCAAGAATGGCGCTACCGCCATGATGAACTGGTTTGATGCCATCGAGCTTACCTTCTTGCAAAGTGGTTGCCCTGACGAACTAAGAACCTTGAATGCAACCGGTGTGTTTCGTGAAAAGGCACTTGAGTGGTGGACAACTGAGCGTAACAAGAGAGGAAACGAGGTCGCACACGCTATGCCGTGGGACGATCTCAAACAACTTATGAAGGATCACTTTTGTCCCCCTCACGAACTCCAAAAGTTGGAAAATGAATTCTGGAACCTCACGCAAAAAGGGAGTGACATGGATGGTTTGATTACACGCTTCAAGCAGCTTAGTGTTCTATGCCCTGGTCAAGTAGAAACCGCCTCCAAAACCGTGGCCAAATTCATTCGTTGTGTTGCACCTTCTTTAACAAACCATCTTGCATCTGCCAACCCTCAAACCATTGAAGACGCGTACCGCATAGCTACCGAACTTAACAACAATTGTGTTCTTCATGGAACCTTTGACAAGGTTTCAACAAAGAATGCGCACCAAGCCACCATTGACTCCCCTAATGAGTCTAAACCCTCCCAGCAATCTAAGAGAAACCAAGGCAAGAAGCGGAAGGCTTCAAGCCAAAACTGCGCGGTCGTCACTCCGCCAAACCCACAACCCCTTCAAACTGTGCCTGCTTTCGATGGTGAACGCAAGGTTTATACTGGAACGCACCCAAAGTGCGACAAATGCCGATATCATCACCCCCCAAACGCTCATTGTCGAAAGTGTGACAAGTGTGGCCGGTATGGGCATCTCTCGCCATACTGTCGTATCCCCCCACAGGCCTACCAAAACCAAGCTCTTTTGGCTCCAAATCAAGTCGCCCCTGTGCGAGCATGCTTCACGTGTGGTGATACCAACCACATGGCCAATGTGTGTCCTCAACGATATCAACCACAACAACCTTGACAGCAACAACCACAGCCACAACCCCAACAACAACAACAGGTTCAAGAACCCGCTAGGGGTCGAGCTTTCCTTCTCACCACAGCTCAGGCTCAAAATGCAAACGATGTCATCACTGGTACGTTTCTCATTAACCATGTCTATGCTTCATGCCTATTTGATACTGGTGCCGATAAAAGTTTTGTGTCGTTAGAATTCGAGTCTTTGCTCAAGTGTAAACGCTCTAAGTTGCCAAAATCTTTCGCTGTCGAAGTTGCTAATGGTAAAACCGTCAAAGTCAATTCTGTTCTCTCCAATTGTTCACTAATCCTTAACGATCATACGTTCTCAATCGATCTCATACCTATGCAAATGGGTAGTTTCGACGTCATAGTAGGTATGGACTGGCTTAGGCGAGTTCGTGCTGAAGTTGTCTGTTCTGAGAAGTTTATTCGCTTGCCTCTTCCAAATGGTGATTCTCTACACGTCTATGGTGAAAAGCCTTCTCAAGGCCTTAAGCTTATGTCATGCATCAAGGCAAACAAGTGCTTACGCAAGGGTACCTTCGCCTTTCTCGCCCACATCGTGGAAAAGAAGGATAAAGGCCCAAGCATGAGTGACGTTCCTGTTGTACGTGACTTTCCGGATGTATTTCCCGAAGACCTTCCTGGTCCTCCTCCTGCTCGTTCTGTCGATTTTCGCATCGATTTAGTGCCTGGCGCTACGCCTGTCGCTAAGTCCCCCTATCGTTTAGCACCCTCTGAGATGCAAGAGCTCTCGAGTCAACTTCAAGAGCTTCTTAACAAAGGCTTCATACGCCCTAGTACTTCTCCTTGGGGCGCTCCCGTTTTATTCGTCAAGAAGAAAGATGGGTCCTTTCGTATGTGTATTGACTATCGTGAGCTCAACAAGCTTACTATCAAGAATCGATACCCTCTTCCTCGCATTGATGACCTCTTCGATCAATTGCAAGGCGCAACCTGCTTTTCAAAGATCGATCTTCGTTCTGGGTATCATCAACTTCGAGTACTCGAAGAAGATGTGCCTAAAACCGCCTTTCGTACGCGTTATGGTCATTATGAGTTCGTGGTCATGCCCTTTGGTTTGACCAACGCACCTGCTGTCTTTATGGACTTAATGAACCGCGTGTGCAAAGCATACTTGGACCGTTTTGTGATCGTCTTCATCGACGATATCCTCATCTATTCCAAGACGCAAGCAGAGCATGAGCAACACTTGCGCCTTATTCTTGAACTCCTTCGTACTGAACACCTATATGCCAAATTCTCCAAGTGTGAATTTTGGTTACAAGAAGTTCAATTCCTTGGTCACACTGTCAACAAACTTGGTATTCACGTTGATCCCGCAAAAATCGAAGCTGTGAAAAATTGGGTCGCACCTAAATCTCCGTCCGAAATCCGTTCGTTTCTTGGTCTTGCTGGTTACTACCGTCGTTTTATCTCCAACTTTTCGAAAATCGCTGTTCCTTTGACCTCCTTGACTCAAAAAGAGAGACCTTTTGTTTGGGGTCCCGAACAAGAAGAGTCTTTTCAAACGCTCAAGGACATGCTTTGCAATGCTCCTATCCTAACGCTTCCTGATGGTAACGATGATTTTGTCGTGTATTGCGACGCTTCAAACCTTGGTCTTGGTTGTGTCCTTATGCAACGTGACAAAGTTATCGCTTACGCATCGAGGCAACTCAAAATTCATGAGAAAAACTATACTACTCACGACCTTGAACTTGGTGCGGTCGTTTTTGCATTGAAGATTTGGCGACACTACCTTTATGGTACTAAATGTGTAGTCTTCACCGACCATAAGAGCCTTCAACACATCTTCAATCAAAAAGAACTAAACATGCGTCAACGTCGTTGGGTGGAATTGTTAAACGACTATGACTGCGAAATCAAATACCACCCGGGTAAGGCGAATGTAGTAGCCGACGCCCTGAGTCGTAAAACTCACGTCCAAAGTATCCGTTGTTTCCAACTCGTCCACGATCTTCAAAATCGCATACGTAACGCCCAGTATACATCCGTTAATGAGGGTAACCTCTACAACGAAATGCAATGTGGTGCTGAGAATAGTCTTGTGTCCAAACCCGATGGTATTCTATACTATCTCAATCGCATCTGGATTCCCAATCGTGACGATCTTCGCAATTTCCTGATGAAGGAGGCCCATAACACGAAATATTCTATTCACCCTGGTGCCGATAAGATGTACCATGATATGCGTACTTCCTATTGGTGGCCTGGAATGAAGAAGGATATAGCCACCTTCGTTTCTAAATGTCTTACGTGTTCCAAAGTAAAAGCCGAACATCAACGTCCCTCTGGCTTGCTCGAACAACCAATAATTCCCGTTTGGAAGTGGGAGAGCATTGCCATGGATTTCATCACTAAGCTTCCTCGCACTACAGCTGGTCATGACAGCATATGGGTCGTCGTTGACCGATTGACCAAATCAGCTCACTTCCTCCCCATTCGTGAAGACTTCAAAGTCGAGAAATTGGCTAAGGTCTACATGAAGGAAATCATCTGTCGTCATGGGACGCCCATTGATATCATTTCTGACCGTGATGCTCGTTTTACGTCTCGTCTTTGGGAAACTTTTCAATCTGCTATGGGTACTAAGCTTAACCTTAGCACCGCCTTCCATCCTCAGACTGACGGTCAAACCGAGCGTACTATCCAAACCTTAGAGGATATGCTTCGTTCATGCGTAATAGATTTTGGTGGCAACTGGGATTCGTACTTGCCCTTGGCTGAATTCTCGTACAATAACAGCTATCACACGAGTATCCAAATGGCTCCTTTCGAAGCATTGTATGGTCGCAAGTGCCGTTCGCCTATTTCTTGGCACGAGATTGGTCAAGCCCAAATCACCGGTCCCGAGCTTATACAAGAGGCTACGGACAAGATTTTACAGGTTCGAGACAACTTATTGAAAGCCAGGAACCGACAGAAGAGTTACGCTGACAAAGGACGCAAACCTATGGAATTCGAGACAGGTGACAACGTGCTTCTCAAGGTATCCCCTTGGAAAGGCGTGGTTCGATTTGGCAAGAAAGGGAAACTCGCACCTCGCTACGTTGGTCCTTTCAAGATTCTCGAAAGGATTGGCAAGGTTGCGTATAGACTGGACCTGCCTGAAGGACTCAGCAATGTACACCCTGTCTTCCATGTGTCCAACTTAAAGAAATGCCTAGCTGACGAAGGACTCCACGTTCCTCTCGAAGACTTGCAAGTCAACGAAACACTTCACTTTGTAGAAAAACCGGTCGAAATCATGGACCAAGGAACCAAGCAATTGAGGCGCAGTCGAATTCCTATTGTCAAAGTTCGATGGGAAGGAAAACGTGGCGCTGAATTTACTTGGGAGCTCGAAAGCGAAATGAAATCGAAATATCCTCATCTTTTCCCTGAGTCTTCCTAAATTTCGGGACGAAATTTCCTAAAGGAGGGGAGACTGTAACGCCCTGTGTTTTGTACTTTCTATTTATAGCTTGTCTTACTCGTGTTGCTAATTTTGGAAGCTTTGTATCATTGTACTCGTTCCTTCTAGTACTCGTTGTAAACTCGAGATTTTGATCATGAATGAAAACTTGCATTTCCTTGTTACATACTATACATACACCATAATACGATTAATCATGAGATCATTTGATACTTCTTTGTGATACTTACAAACATATGTTGAACTTGTAAATATGTGACATATACTTGTTACTTACAAACATGTTACATACTTGTACATTACACTTTTTGCCTAGTTAAATCATGTTTTATTTCATATTTCACCTTGTTACAAGTTAGGGGAAACATTGTTGCATATTATTACACAACTTAACTAATAAAATTACTCATTATAATGTTTAAAAAAAAAATAAAAAACTAAAGAAACATGGCAGCCCAAATTCAGCAAAATTCAGCCCCATATAGTTGGGTTTTGTGGGCTAGTTTCAAGGTGTAACCCCTTCTAAACACTTCCAAAGCCCAACCCATTGAAACCCTAATCCTTCCCCCTATAAATACCACTTATAACCAGCCTCCCTACCACTTTTGCAACACTAAAAACTCTCAAAACATCCTCCAAACCGTAGCTGAAAGCAAAGGTTCGAGTAGATTGACACCCCTTCACGAAAATGAGCATAACTCACTCAATTCTTATCCGATTCACTCGATTCTTTTTCCTACTTGCTTGTATAATCATGGGGTTCGATTCCTAGACTTCTCCTTGGAGAAATCAGACCTGGAAATGCCCCGAAATAGTCCATAAACTTTCTGTTTGTTTTTATGTTCATCAAAAACTTGTTTAAATCTATGCAACTTGTGTCCAACACATCTCATACCTATGTCCTAATGCTTACAACTTATCCCATGGTTGGTTAAGCTTAAAAACAAGGTTGAGACATCTAAATCAGAGGTTAAAACCTCATAAACTTTCTGTTTTTAATTAGGGTTTTACCCACAAGTAATGTTCAAGTGTGAAACTTGTTGAATGTGTGATGGTTGGATTAGCTTGGGCTATCCTTCATAAGAATCCACTCATTACTTGATGTTTTGCTATAGATTAGTTGTTGTTAATACCTTGATACTTGTATGTTCATGACCCTCCTTGTTGTTTATAACAACAAGTGTAGTGGTGAACAATAGAGGTGCCTAAATGGAAGCTTGTTCTTCCTACCTCATGTATGTATTCTATGACACAAAGAGGTACCTAAATGGAGACATTAATCTCCTACCTCATGCTTGAATCATAAGACTTGTAAACTATATAATATCTAAGTTATTCTATATGTATACATCTAAGTAACTAAGACTTGATGATGACTTAATAGTTATTTGTTAAGTGGACGTTACATCATCTATGACCATGCCCTTGTTACGACTCTAATGGATCTTAGAATCCATGAAATCATACCAACTCTTTTGAGTTTCAATAGTGTCAAGAACAAGAGTTATGCGTACAAGATGATTATTTTCACCTATGTTACTTTCTATATATTAAAAACTCCGAATCTATAATCTTCCGTTATACGCCAAACTCACACACCTACGTTTCCTTGTGTAGAAGGACAAGGTGCTCCGAACTAATTCATCTACAAACTTGCTCTCGGAATTTCAAGTCACCACTTGTAAACCGTGAGTATACTCGTATTTCCCCCTTTTTACTTTTACCACTTTTGGGGTGTAACATGTTTACCTATTAACTTACACATGGACACTTTATTAAACACATGAACGTTCCTATAACATGCTTGTATACGTGATGACTTGATACTTTAAACTTGGGTTATTCTTATGTGTTGAACTTATCATTAACTTCGTACGAGCCAAACCTTGACATATGTAGCGCTATAGGATTAACGACCCGCCCGTAAACTTGAGGTTATGTCTTGAGCATATTGCGTTTTCTTGGTTTGATATGTTAGACACATGCCATATTTAAGGTTTATCTTGAATCATATGCTTGCCATGAGGAATTGATCACACTTTTTAACTTATGCTAAGTACGTACCAAACTTGTATACTCGCCTTTGCTTTTGCATTGAATTGTATTTTTAAACATGTTACAGGTTGATGATGATGAAATGAAAACGGATAGCAAAGATGCCTAAATACTCACTTAGACGTTTAGGTTTAAAGTGTTGTATCAATTTTGTTTATGTTATGTTGAACAATGTTGTTATTTGCTTTTCTTGTAATGTTTTGACATTTATTTTGGAAATGAAATTTGGATTATTAAATTATTGTCACAAATAGCGTTATGATGTCTCGAGCAATCTTCACACTTCGTCTCATCCCGATGTTTCCGCCATTGGTTGGGGTGTGACATGCAGGGACTAAAAAGGATTAGGAAGCTGAAGCAGGGTGACTTAGAGCTGCACGTTGGGAACGGGCAGAAAGTTGCTGTGAAGGCAGTTGGAGAATTTATTCTTGAATTACCTTCTGGATTGTGTATTACATTAGACAATGTTTTTTATGTTCCTAGTTTGACTAAGAATATTATTTCTGTTTCTGCTTTAAGAGAACAAGGTTTTAATTATGCTTTTGATATTGTTAATGGTAGCATTTCTGCATTTTTAAATGGTGTGTTCTATTTTGAGGCTAAGCCTCACAATGGTGTCTATGAAATAGATACTTCTAACAGTAGATCAAATAATATAGTATGCTCTCTTTCCCATAAACGTGTTAAAACTAGCTTTAATCAAACATATCGTTGGCATTGTCGTCTTGGCCATATTAACATCAATCGCAGGAGGAAGCTCCAGACTGCAGGGATTCTAGAATCCACGGGTCAGGAGACTTATGATTTATGCGAATGTTGTCTAAGTGGCAAGATGACTAAGGCCCCTTTTACCGGAACTAGTGAAAGGGCTAAAGACCTGTTAGGACTCATACATACTGATGTATGTGGTCCATTCAGAACTATGTCAAGGAATGGGGAAAGATACTTCGTTACATTTACTGATGATTATAGTAGATATGGATATGTTTATCATATGAAGTTTAAACATGAAACCTTTGAAAAGTTCAAAGAATTCCAAAATGAAGTACAAAATCAACTAGGGAAAACGATTAAGGCACTTCGATCCGATCGAGGTGGTGAATACATTAATCAAGAGTTTGATGAACATCTCAAGAAGTGTGGGATTATATCCCAACTAACTCCACCTGGAACACCACAACTTAATGGTGTGTCTGAGAGGAGAAATCGAACCTTATTAGATATGGTTCGATCAATGATGTGTCGTACAAACTTACCACACTCCTTTTGGAGTTATGCTCTTGAAACTGCTACACGTCTTGTAAATATTGCTCCTACTAAAAAGGTAGAAAAGACACCATATGAGATGTGGCATGGTAAACCACCTAAAGTCTCTTACCTTCGCATATGGGGATGTAACGCTTATGTTACCAGTGAGTCTTCGGACAAACTTGATCCTCGCGGTGAAAAAGTTGTTTTCATTGGATATGCATACCCGGTTGGTTATTATTTCTATAATCCTACTGAAAATAGAGTTTTCACTAAGCGTCGAGGAACATTCCTAGAGGATGAGCTTATGGCGCGAGGAATTGGAGATAATCTTGTGGATCTTGAGGAAATTCGAGAACCACAAATTAATCAACCAATAGTCGAATCTGCCTCTCAACAAAATGTTGTTGGTTCTGAACCTGATAGGATTCAGGAATCTGATGTAACACTAGGCGTCCGCAGAAGTACGAGGGATCGTCATGAACCTAATCGGTATTCACCTGATAGGTACGTCTTGATAATTGATCAAGAAGAGCCCTCAACCTACAAAGCTGCGATTTCAGGTAATGAATCTGAAAAATGGCTCGAAGCCATGGGCGTCGAGATGCAATCCATGTATGACAACCAAGTCTGGGATTTGGTTGAACTTCCTCCCGAATGTCGGACTGTAGGAAGTAAATGGGTTTTCAAGTTGAAAACGGACATGGATGGAAATGTGCAAACCTATAAGGCTCGGTTGGTTGCTAAAGGATTTACTCAGACTCAAGGAGTTGATTATGAGGAAACCTTCTCGCCAGTAGCCATGCTTAAGTCTATTAGGATTCTACTTGCCATAGCCGCGTATTATGACTATGAGATATGGCAAATGGATGTCAAAACCGCGTTCCTAAATGGACACCTTACAGAAGATGTCTATATGGAGCAACCTGAAGGTTTTGTAGATCCTAAGAATCCAAAGAACGTTTGCAAGTTGAATAAATCCATTTATGGATTGAAACAAGCATCTCGAAGCTGGAATCTTCGTTTTGATCAGAAAATCAAACAATTTGGTTTTATCAAAAACGAAGATGAGCCATGTGTTTACAAGAAGGCAAGTGGGAGTTCTATTACTTTTCTGATCCTGTATGTAGATGACATACTTCTCATTGGAAACGATATCCCAATGTTGCAGGACGTTAAATCCTGGCTTGGTAAATGTTTCTCAATGAAGGATCTTGGAGAAGCTGCTTATATTCTAGGAATAAAGATTTATAGAGATAGATCTAAGCGGCTACTTGGACTTAGTCAAAGTACGTATATCGATAAGGTCATTCGGCGCTTTTCAATGCAAGATTCCAAGAAGGGTCTCTTGCCAATGGCAAGTGGAACCGTACTAAATAGTCATCAGTGTCCCAAATTGGACAAAGATAAAGAGGATATGAAAAAGGTTCCATATGCCTCTGCTATCGGTTCCATCATGTATGCCATGTTATGTACTAGACCGGACGTATCGTTTGCTCTGAGCTTGACTAGCAGATATCAACAAAATCCTGGTAAAAGTCACTGGATTGCTGTGAAAAATATCCTAAAGTACTTAAAAAGAACTAAGGATATGTTTCTGATATTTGGCGGTTTGGAAGAAGAGCTGAAAGTAAAATGTTACACTGACGCAAGCTTCCAAACGGACCGTGACGATTCACGATCTCAGACAGGCTATGTTTTTACTTTAAATGGTGGTGCTATAACTTGGAAGAGTTCTAAGCAAAGCGTGGTGGCCCAGTCGACCACTGAATCAGAATATATAGCGGCTTCAGAAGCTGCTAAGGAGGCTGTTTGGATGAAAAAGTTCATTGCTGATCTCGAAGTTATACCAAGCATACAGAAGCCTATCGAGATATTTTGCGACAATACAGGTGCAATTGCTCAGGCAAAGGAACCAAGGTCGCATCACAACACGAAGCATATTCTCAGAAAATTCCATTACATACGGGAAGTTTTGGAAAGAGGAGACATCGTAGTAGAGAAAATTGATACTGATCAGAATCTAGCGGACCCGTTTACTAAGCCTATACCTCAAGTGAGACACGAGAAGCATGCTGATTGTATACGTCTTAGATATGCTAGACAGTGGGTCTGATTTTGTAATTTAGTAATTTGGTGCATTTTGAACTGTAAACAGTATTTTATGTTTATTTGAATTTAATGGTTGAATGTCTTTTAAACTATTATATCTGTGTTCAAATATTAGTACGTTAAGTATCTATGAATATTGTATTCTAAAATGTCCGTAGTCTATCAGATTCGTGAGAACCAATCTGGTAAAAGACTATTTTGAATTAGATGGTTGATCCATATAATGGATACTCAAAGTGTTGAGAACCATATTCATTGATATGATTAGTTGAATCATATTGGGCGTAACTCGTTTCAAAATGATCTTCATGGATCTTAGTCATAAGACATTTTGAATAGGTACGTTCATTGTATCCTTAGACCTGCGGTGCATATTAGAACTAACTTAAATGAATGGTTGCTCTTTGATTCTATCTAACGCTGTACGTAACTGACAGTAATAAGGATAGTTTTGGGAATGATCTGAAGTTTAGTGGGAGTTGTTTGTAGCCAAAGGGATCTGTGCTTCTATACTTAGGAGAGGAACACTCTGGCGCCTTTCGTTGATTTGAACTGGTGTTAAACGCGTGGCCACGCTCGAACTAGTAATAGTATGATAAACCACTTCAAATCAGGAACGAAATTAGAAATGGTTGAATGATATATGAGAATGAATTGGATCCATGTCTCATGTTCAACAAGTGTTCAATACAGAGGGATAAATGAGCCGATAACCAGGGCTATAGTATTTGCAAAACCAAAGGTTTGATTAGTGCAAAGAATTAGTTGACATAAATATGTCATACCTTGCCGGGGGCAATATGATGCAGCTAGGCACCCACTATTGTCTACATTGAAACTTAATCGGCCAATCGACCAAGTGGGAGATTGTTGGATATAATGTTCAATTGTCGATTATAATTCAATGTTGCCGTCAAGGTACGACCCAAAGAGTTACACTTTGGGCAACGAACATTTAACGGTGTTTTAATCGTTAATCACCGGATCACGAAATAATAAGCGTAATAAAAGAAACGGGTAATTATTTGGAATAATTACGGAGAACCGGATTTAATATTATAACTAATTTGTTGATTACAATATTAAATTATGTATAGATTATTAATTATTTAGATAATTAAAAGGAGAGATGATTGTTTTATTAGGAGATAATTATGGAGGTGTTGTGATTAGATTACAATTCCTAATCCTTGTATATCTATAAAAACAAAAGAAAAAGGATTTACTATTTAGTCTCAAAATTAAACTCTCAAATCATATATATATATAAGATATACGGAACTTGGATTGAGGAGAGCTTGTATACTTAGAAAAGGAATCTTATTATATGACTCTTAATTGAAGCATATATTGAGATATATACTTAGTACTATTGCTGTTCAAAAAAAGAAAAAAGAGTTTTTGGGATTGGCTGCCGACAAGAACAAGAAGAGAATCAACAATTCAATTCATGAAGTTATAATTCGTTTGTACAAACAAATCATTTGTTTCTTCGATTACGCAAAAAGGTAAGTAAAGTTTTTGAACTTTATTTTTCTTAGTTTAAAGGTTTCGTTTGAAATTGTTTCAAACGAACAAATATGATTTCGTGGTCAACGATCATCTAGCGAGATCGTTCGTTGAACCAAGGTGTCTTTCTTGGATGTCACGATTCTTTAATTTTACTTTAACCTATTTTGATTGTAATAAGATCACTGGTGGAAACGGTTTAGAACCAAATCTCGTGTACATGTTTTCCGCTGCGTTCAGTTTGTTTGACAAATTGATAAAAAAATAAATTAAAAAGTTACACGAAATTTCCAACACATATGACAGACGAAAAATGGTCATATTCGACGTATGAGGTGATGACAAACAAATTATATGGCCCATATAACATAAATGGTTGACATAAAAATACCTAATGTGATAAGTGAATGGCATGACATTTTTGTTATCATACGCTCCAGTCACAGGGCATTTCATTAGCCAATATTTGGTTTACAATGTACAACTTCATTTGTTTCAGGTTAATTCATTAGCCAATACTTGGTTTACAATGTGCAAGTTCATTCATTAATTTCAGGATAGCAAAGATGACAGACTACAAGCTCAAAACTATCCACACAGGTGCAACTTCATTGTGTAACCCCTGCTGCATCTTGCCTTCTAACAAACCCCAGCATATGATTAACTCGAAACCCCCCCTAAAAAACTACAGAATTTGAGGGATTGGCGAACATAAACATGGACCATAGTCACCTAATTCACGGTACGCTCATGTTCGAGTACGCGGTTCGGGTTCGCAATTCGCTAGTTGGGACGAGTTCGGTTCGTAGGGGTAGGTTCATTTTGGTACGGTCCCGTACGATTCGGTACGGCGTACCATTCCGACCGGTTCGGTAAACACAAACTAAAACAAAAATTACTAATAAGGGCAACTGATGGTCAGTACTTACAGTTGTATCAGGGCATTTGCTTAAACAAAACAATCAAGTTAGAAAATTCAGTCTAAAATAACGAAATTCAACAGATTCTAATTTAATTAGAACAATTCTTAACATGATATCATGGCACATAGCCCATAACTAGATGTATAATAATGATATTTCATTTAGTTTTTTTTTTTAATAGCAACTTTCATACCACGAAAACGCTGCTAGCAAATCGCTAGAGCAAAAACAGGACACACCTTACAAATCAAAACTAAAAATTATATCTTCTGCTGCCAGGACTTGAACCTGGGACTCCTGTGTTAGAGGAGCCGAAACACCCAATGTTTTAGTTTATTGTCCTACAGCGGAATACGTTTGATATTTCATTTAGTGTTGCTTAAAAAACCACAACACAGAAAAGGCATTCAAATGTGTAGTTAATCATTTTCGATATCATCATGATTTTTCAAGTCACACCAAAGAAAAAGCTTTCAAAATGACTTGTTTCTTTCATTATTCAGTTTCAGATTTGAATACAAGTTACCCACAAAACAGCATCTATAAATTCAACCATTACTGCACAATTAACATTGTGCAAGTATATTTTAGCTTGAATATATACCAAACACGAGACACTACAAGCTCATAACTTGTCCAAAGAAACTCTAAATCCCCAAATATACAATTAGACAGTATTATCAGTGCACCTGCTTAAACAAAGCAGTAAATTCAAACAAAACTAACACCAGAAAAACAAAACCCAACACATTTTAATTCCATTAGAACAATTCTTAACACGAAACAATGACTCCGAGATGGAGAACAACAACACCAACACTAAAACAAAACACAAATCCAACAGATCTACAATCAACAACCAAAACCCTAACCGCCGAAACCGTACAGGGTACGGCCCTGTCTCTTGAGCGCATACACCACATCCATGGCGGTCACAGTCTTCCTGCGAGCGTGCTCAGTGTAGGTGACGGCATCTCTGATAACATTTTCCAAAAAGATCTTGAGAACGCCACGTGTCTCTTCATAGATCAAACCGCTGATACGCTTCACACCTCCTCTGCGAGCCAATCTGCGGATAGCTGGCTTGGTGATTCCCTGAATGTTGTCACGAAGAACCTTACGGTGTCGTTTTGCTCCTCCCTTTCCCAATCCCTTGCCTCCCTTACCACGGCCTGACATTGTTGTTGAAATGAAATGAAATTGAAATTGAGATTTAATTTGAAAGGTTTGAGTGATGATGAATTTGGGTGGTGTTGTGGGGTTTTTATATATGTGGGTATGAAGGCGGGATATGAAAGTTTTTGAATTGTAGAAATTTCAGAGGATGAGGGCCGTTTGATTGTGATTTGAATGGACGGTGGATGAGGGGTTTGGGATTGAGATCCGTGTGGTGTGCTTTCTGGCTGAGGGTAAAAGGTGTGTTTTAGAGTTTAGATGTCCAGTGATGTGTTATTATTATAGTTAAAAAAAATTATCAGGTTATTTGTTTTTTTTCTTATTAAGTTTGATGGTTACTAGAAAAAATAATTAATGTTACAAATGAAAATGAAAGTTTATTGATGTCTTGTTGTGTGGTATAACGGTACGAACGGTCGAAATGCATAAGATTAATGTATCTTATCTTAAATGTTATTAATTTTTCACTATGTTATATGTCATGATAATCTTGATTGTTTGTATCAATGTTAATCAATATGGACGTTGATAAGAACAAAAAAAACCTAAGCGACGTATTATACTACTGATCAACATGTTATACCTCGCTCAGTAAAACTGAAAACTGCCTGACGTATATTACTCAAGTCGACATATTATATTCCGCTAGTTAAACTTTCCCCAACGTAATGACGTATAATACTCCGCTCTTCATATCGTTGTATAAGAGTCTCGTTGAATATACAACTCTTATACTTGACGTATAATGTGCCACTTAGAGGTTTTTTTTGGGCTTCGCTCACCTTCAAACTCCTCCCTGAATCACCTACAACAAAAGCAACTCAATGCACAACATCAACAACATATAAATCATGTTTAAAACAAGCTCGAGTTAATTCATCAAAGCAATAACTATTGATACCCTTATTTGATTCTAGCTGTTAATTAGTTATAGTTTACATAATCATCTTTGTGACCCACATGATCTCCTTTTCCCTTTGTGATCTTAATGATTTAGCGCAATCATTTCCACCAATACATCAGTTTATCGCGAAGTATGATCATGCGCACATTTGTGATTCACTGATCTAAACATAGCAGGTTCATTTAGATTGGTGAAAAAATGGCCATATTTAATCACGTGCTATGTTTAGATTGTGAAGTCCAATACAGTTTATCGCGAAGTATGATCATGCGCACATTGTGATTCACTAATCTAAACACATCACATGCATATCCTTGTGAAAAAATTAGCATAGTACATGTATGCATCAAAATAGCGAAAAATGGCCATATTAAATCACGCCACAACAAGTTCTTACATGACCCATGGACATGTATAGTCGTGTTATCCCATATGACTCGATCTTTTGAGTTCTTCACCCCCCCCCCCATTAATGTCATGAAGTCATCACAGTTACATCACTTATACAAGTCATCAATATAGTAACTCATACCACCAATTGTTGATCACTACAAATAACCACAACTATAATCAAATTATAATACATTTATACTAGTTGTTAAGACATATGTATTACACTTTAACACATATGATTGATTCAAGTGTTGAATCCTTCTCGTGATTGTGTTCGGCATTGGCGACTTATTTTCCCGACGTTGGCGACTTGGATTATGGTCGTCGGCGACTTCGTCTATAGCACCGGCTCCCGAATTTCATTCTTTTACAAAATGTGACACTCGTTTGAACGTCCTGAAAGTCCCAAATCATACTATAACATTATTCCAAGCCCCTAAGTCATCCTAAAACTAACCCCCAAACTTTGACATCCAAAATCACATCCCGACACAAAACTTTCTAACTTTTGACCCGTTTGAGTCTACCAAGCACCTTTGGGGGGGGGGGGATAATGCACGGTCCTCCCAACCGCCGGAGTGATTTCACTCTGGGAGCCGCTACCCGACCAAGCTAGCTCCGCGGTGACTTCCCCATGCCGAGTTCTTACCCTGGGCGACATATGCCACTCCCAAGACTCGAACCCGGTACCTCTGGGAAGAGGTGGGTGTCGGTGGCCAACTGGGCTACCCCAGTTGGTTTCTACGAAGCACCTTTAACTATGACTACGCTACATATAGTTCAATACAACCTCTCATACCCTGGTCCTACTGTATTTTACCATTCTTTTGTTATTCCCTATCTTCTTACATTCAAAATTACCTTACATAATAAGTATTAAATCGGGAATCACTTACCTTAAGCGTCCGTATTCGCGTTCGCTTCCTTGAATCCTCTTAACCCGCTAGCATTCCATGCTTCAGTTAATATATATCATACCTTTCAAGCATATAGTACAAGCCCTTAATGTGTGCTTCTTACCAAATCATCCCATCAACTAAATTTCACACATATATTCCATCTAAAACATATTTATCACGCTTAGTTTACTATCACAACGTCATATCCGCGTTCTATGCATTTTCATCCATCACTTGCATACAATTTCATCTATTAATTCCACATATCCATTTCATCAAACACTTGGTGTGCATACCACCATCTAAGCATCATGTACAAGTATTTCATGTCTTACTTCCTGCTTTTTTGCTTTCATTCATCAACACAACTAAGCATCAATTAATTCCATATCATAATCAACATGCATAACAAGAATTCATCACATACAACATCATACATCAACATTGCACAATAATTGGACATGGGTGATTATCCCATATCATCATCCTCACCGCTACAAGTGGGTTTCACCCCAAAACATCATATTACTCGAAGTCTTGCATAGTTTATGTTCCATATGGTGACTCTAACATATATTCATGCTTAATTTCATACTAATTCGTGTATTGATCATAAACCCACTTCATACAGAATCGCCAAATTAAATTCTATAACTTACCACTTGTTTGTTACTAGATCATCACAAATTAAAGTTCACGCATAAAATTTAGCTTGAATCCATCTTCAATTTAGACAAAATGCTTAATTCAAGATTTCCCCTTCCTTCTTCTTGTGGGTGTCGACGCACCAAGCCAAACCCACAAAATTCAGCATTTTTTTACTATAACTCAACCTTTGATAGTTGATGTACTTTGTGAAATTATCACAAATGGTCCCTCCACTTTTTTTTTTGAATCTTTCTACTTAAAAACCTTTTTAACCAAATTAAGTTACCTAGTTATTTTATGTCATGCCATAGCATAAGGAAACATACTAGCGAATTAAAAATTCGAGTTTTGGGGCGTTACACATTTGTAACAACCAAAACATTAAAATTACCATACCCTTCAAAATAATCTTATGCTTGTGTGTGATTATTGTAATTCATGGTTATTGTTTCTTTGCGAAGGACTTAATCATATACATGATTTCCAATTTTGACCAAACTCCAACAACGATCCTTCTTTGTCACTTCCCTTAACGTCCTATATTTGAGGCTTGAAATGATATCACTGCGTGCCTTCTCCAAGATGTCTTTCTTATCTCTGTCAGTTAGCGATACGTGTAATTTCACTTCCCCAATAACATATCACCGATATCCATGTTGTATGAGAAGATCTTGCATCTTCACCATCTACAAACTACAATCATTCTATCCTATTGAATTTCTCCAATTTGAATTTCATTGACACCATCTTGATATCCGATCGAAACCTTATCGTTGGCATTTCTCTTAGACCTCTAATAACTCTTTGATACTAGTTGCAAGAAAACCATAGTAGAGAAGATTGAATACAAGGCTCACACCAAAAATTAACCTAATTGAATAAACAATTACAAATAAAGCTGAAGAAAGAAATGAAAACCCCTACAATGAGCTCTGCTCCTTTTGTTACACTAAGTTTGTTGGTGGAATACTTGTGACTGTAGCTATACAATTCTATATCAGTTATATTGAGTGTGAAATTGACATGGAAAACGAATTAAGTCGTTAGTCAACTTTAATGATAAACTAGTTTATAGACCCGTATCTTACACGGGTTTGATGATAACAATGAAGTTATTTTTATTACTGTAAACAAATGTACATAAATTAATTATTTTTATTAGATTGAACAATATAATATGAAGCCACACAACTTTTCCAAAAATTATCTTCTTGATCTTGAAAAGTAAGGTATTCAACACTCACAGACAATACACAATATAATATGAAGGTACACGTTACATTCTACAAATATATAATAACTTTTTTTGAAATCATAAAGTGCTATAGGCAAGACCCAAACTTTTAGATTTAAATGGCAACTTTTCTCAAAGCATGATGACGAAAATTAGACTTAACTCTTTCTTGTTGGCCACAAAATTTCACCAGCAAATCATCAAATTTATATCTAATGAGGAGCAATGTTAACCACCACTTGATTAACAAAAAAATAATAAATCCGAATTCTTAAGCAATTAGATTTCTACCAGTATACCTAAGCATCGCTTGATTAACAAAATAGCTTCATATACAAAATAAATGTTAAAATCCAAAATAAAATTAAACAGAATGTGCAAACCAATATATAGCTTAATGCATAATAAAATTAAACAGAATGTGCAAACCAATATATATAGCTTAATGCATACATCTAAGTTAATCTAAGGTAAAGAATGATTTCCAACTCAAAGTCTCCTTTAAATAAATCTAGCAATTATGCGAGCCTAAAAATGGTGATGATGTTTTATGGATTGTTATTTCATTGTTATTACTATCTGTCTTCATGACTAAATCAATACAACCTGAAACTGGAATCTTGATCCAACCCTAGGCTCTTTAACGAAGAAGAATAAAAGTTCAACCTGCACCAACACAAACAAAAAATACAAAAAAATAGACAATAGCGATCTTAGCAGTTAAAGAAACGTGTTGAAGAAAACAGGACAAAAATAAACATGGACACTTGAGGCTCATAATTGATAAGACATTGCGGCTGCAATAGAATGACCAGGAGAAACCCAACTGCTACCTAAACCTTGATGCTAGATCCATGCCACTAAAAAAATAAAGTGGTGTCTGGTGTGTAGGATTTCTTATGATCATAGAGAAATTGCACCTGCAAAAAAGTAAAAAACAACTCACATCTTTAAAAGAATTCTCTTATTACAGCAGTCCCACGTATTTCTTTAAATCAAAGCTCCCATGACAAACTAATTGTTTAATTCAAAAGCAATGTATCTGTCCACTTAGTTAACCTGACCTTTTAATTGGGTTTGGATCCTATTATTTTTATTACATGGGTATTTTGTGTAGCCCAGATGATTGTATTATTCACATTTGAGTATGGCTTCTAGTAAAATTATTAACAGAAGTAAAAAAAATTTAACCCATGTCAAATGTTTTGATTTTAACAATTAACTAACTGAACCGAACCAAAATAACCACCAATAACCGATTATCACCGAGAGAAATTTATAAAAAAAAGACGGTGAACCTTAGTTTGAGATGCACCCAAAATGCAACACGACTCGGCTATTATATATCGGCTAGGAGAATCATAAAAAGTATATGATTGTTTTGACATGACTAAAAAGACAACAATACCATCTAATTATTTATTGTTGATCATAACATCTTAATAGTAAGTGAAAACATTTGGAGACGTATTTACCTTCGTTCTTTCACTAAAGCTAGTTCCTTGAATAACGGAAGCCCAGCAAAGTATAATTCCAGAAAGAAGAGATTGTTTTTGAGAGGCATTTCTCAGTTGATAAGCAAGTTTAACAACTACAAAAAAAATCAAAAACAAAAAAATAAGCGATTAAAAACTATAAGAACATTCAATAAGCGATTAAATACAAGATTAATCTAGTTCAGGTGAATTCCACGTATCATACCAACTGAACCAACCATATGTGATGCCCAAATAGTACGAACAAAATAAAACTCACAAGTTGTTCCTTTGAGGCTACAATAGGTCAAATAAAGATATAGGATAATAAGAACATACCCTTTTTATAACACTCTCTGCACAAATTCAAGTGCCTTTCAGATGTGCTTCCAAAATCCAAAAATAGTTAGTGCAAATCGAATAAGATCTGAGATAAGCTTAATTTCACCATCATCTATAGTCAATAACAGAAACAAAATCAAAATCTCAAAAACGAATTAAAAAAATTAGGGTTTACACTCATCATCAGACTACAGATCAAATCACCTCTCAGATGTGCAAACGCCCATCATCATCGAATCAAAGGAAACAAACCAACGACCTCAAACCAGAAGAGAGGGGTATGTGGAATCATTCGTCTAAAAGGGATGCGGGTTAACCAGAGCCATAACATACCACAGATCAAGACCCAATATGTAGGGTGATTGTAGGCATACGACAGTTTGAGGCACAGAACAGCACCATCGCCGCCTAGGAGAACGCCACGAACAGAAGGTCCCGGCAGCCCCTGTTAATCCCGCCTCTTCTCTGTATATGTTTCTCTAACTCTATCTCTGCCTCTTCTCTCTATATGTTTGAGGGAAGTGGATATGATTGATTAGGGTTTGGGAGAGATGGAGATGCGAATCAGTGGTGGTGGGGAGGGAGACGGTTGTGGGCGTGATGAGGGAGAGGCTAATTAGGGTTTGGAGTGAAATTGATATCAGGGTAAAACTATCATCTATGGGTGGGTGGGTGGGTGGGTTTAGATCCACTTGGGTCGAACGGTTAAGGTAGCATTAGAAAAAAGCCACGTGGCATTTGAATGAATATAGGGAAGAGAATGTTGACACGTGGACTTTTCTTGATTCTTTTATTAGATTTAGATTTGCTTGGAGTGAGTTAGAGGCGACCAGTTACACTAAAGACTTACATGTGACTATAAATAGGCCTAAATAGTTTCATTTGTAGTTGAGAGTGTTGGATGTGAGTATCCAACCCTAGGGGAGCTCACATAGCCACATAGGGTTTGGACATGCAACTTAGTTGTTAGATGTAAACTCTTTCGGTGTGTAACCTGTGATGATTATCAATGAATGAAGTTTCTACATCTTTTATCATGTTCGTTTTTTGTGTTTGCCTCACACACTTCCATATCTACATGTTTATGAATAGAGAATGATGTTCTTATTAGTTGTATCGATGATGGACTTTCAAATCGCAAACAAACTACCAAAATAAATTAGTCAACCAACCTCTATCAAACACATTACATTGAACAAAGTTACAAAAAATAACTCTTAAACTATTGACTTTATTTTTTAAAACAAACTGTTCAACAATTATACATATTAATAGAAAGAGGCAATGAACAGTGTTTTTTGATTTTTTAATATTGTTTTTTCTCCAGGTTTTTATTATTATATTGTTTTATTAGTTTAATTGATTTAAACATATATTTTTATATAACTCTTGTTTTTTTTTTCCTAGGTTGTTGTTATTATATTGTTTTATTAGTTTAATTGATTTAAACATATATTTTTATATAAATTTTAAGATAGGGTTATTTGTTTTTATCACCCCCAACTATCTGCCTTTGGCCGTTGCCACCCGCAACTAACACTTTGACCCCCGGCACCCCCAACTTGACTTTTTGTTTGCACTAGCACCACTCAGTTAAATCTGCTCTAACTTGGTTAGTTTTTTTGTCCGAAGTGGCACCATTTTGCTGATGTGTACATGATTACGTGGCTGCTTATGTGTATAAGCTTCCCTTCTCTCAGTAATAACACAGAAACCCCGAAAAAACCCTAATCTCCTCCCTTCTCTCAGTTCCCCTTCAACCACTACCGGATCATTGGTAAGAAATACAAACCAGATCTACTTAACTTACCGGAAACATACCTATTTTTGAAATCCACATTTGGTCGCCGGTCACCTGAACGCCGCCGTCGGAACCCTAGCTGGCACCAACTGTTGTACAACACCTTCACCTGCAGTAGTAACTTCACACAAGATCTGGTCACCTGCATTCAACACTTTCAATACCACGAACCCCGACAATACCCTGTCGAACCACCGTAAAACACCACGAACCCCCGTGAATACCCGTTGAACCACAGTTAATCAGCACCTAAACAATCGCCGTAACCCATCAACAGCTGCCGTCGTTGGGGTTGAAACTAGGGGTGTTCAAAAAAATTCGAATCCGAAACCGAATCTGAAATATCCGAATTTTCGGATATCCGAAAATCGGATAATCCGAAAATTCGGATTCGGATTCGGATACTGATTTTGAGAATTTTTGGATAATCGGATTATCCGAAAATATCCGAAAATTTAATTTTTATTTTTTTCGGATATCCGAATATCCGAAAATATCCGAAGTATCTGAAAAATATCCGAAATATCCGAAGTATCCGAAAAAATATCCGAAAAATATCCAAAGTATCCAAAAAAATATCCGAAATTTATATTCGGATATCCGAAAAATCTGGTTCCAAATATTAAAAAATAAAAAAAAAATAAAAATTAAATAAAAAACTGGATATTCGGATATCCGATTAGATATCCGAACCCGAATCTGAAATTTCGGATATCCAAAATTTCGGATTCGGGTTCGGATGTCAATATTTCACTATCCGAAATTTCGGATATCCGATTTTCGGATATCCGAAAACCGGATTATCCGATCTTGAACACCCCTAGTTGAAACCACCATCATCGGAGATCTTAAAACACATTCAAACTTTATCGTCATCAACCATTGTCGAACCGCCGTCGTGAACAACATCTCAGCCCGCACACAACCCAACGTCTCAGTCACACTCACTGATTGCCACCGTACAGTTTCTCCACCCCAACATCGCTTGTTTTGCATGTTTGGTAGATTATTATGAGCAAGCCAGAGAATAAAGGGGTTAAAATCATATGCTAATCGAAGAATGGAGGAGATTAGGGTTTTTTTTGGGGTTTCTGTGTTATAACTGATAGAAGGGAAAGTTAAACACATAAGCAGCTACATAATCATGTACACATCAGCGAAATGGTGCCACGTCAGACAAAAAACTAACCAAGTTAGAGCAGATTTAACTGAGTGGTGCTAGTGCAAACAAAAAGTAAAGTTGGGGGTGCCGGGGGTCAAAGTGTTAGTTGTGGGTGGCAACGGCCAAAGGCCGATAGTTGGGGGTGATAAAATCCAATAACTCTTTAAGATACGATCAAAGTACCAGTTATCAAACAAGAAATCATAAAAATGAATGTATACTGGTACTGATGTTGTTCAGTACGGTATGGTAGCGATACGATATTAATTCATCAAAAACAAAAAAACACTAAAAATTAATATTGAAACGGATACAAATGTTATTCAATCGGTTTTGATTGAATTTGGTATGATAGCGACACAATATCCGTTTAAAAAATATACATCGTAATGTTGAAATAAAAAGAGAGGAACAATTGTTTTTGATTTTTTTCCAATATTGTTTTTTTCTAAGGTTTTAATATTTTATTGGTTTATTACTTTAATTGATTTATGTATATTTTGTTCTCTCATATAACTTGTAAGATACGATCAAAGTACCCGTTATCAAACAGGAAACAATAAAACGGAATGTATACCGGTACCGATGATGTTCGGTACAATATGGTAGCGATACAGTATCAGTTTATTGAAAGCAAAAAAAAAAAAAAATAATAATAATAAAAATAAAAAAAATACTAGTACCGATACAAATGTTGTTCAATTGGTTTCGATTGGACTTGGTACGATATCGGCATAATATCCGTTATCAAAAAAATATCGTAATGTTGAAATAAAATAAACATAAAATGCAAGCAAACCGAACTGATATCAACTGAACAACATATATGTGTTTTTTTGTTTTCGATCGATATAGTGCTTTCTCTTTCAATTACTATATCGAGTGCAGGTACTGTAACGAACCAAATTGATACCGACTTAATCCCCACAGCGAAGCACGGGAAAATATCACTAGTTTCAAACTTTCAATTAATATGAATCTAAACTAGAAATATGCTAGCATTTCATGTAAAATAATATGATCTAATATAAAAGGAACATGAGTAAAGCAGGCGGATGGTTTCTGTAGTTTACCAAAATTTTAAATTTGGTTTGTAGTTTTTAAAAGTACACAAATGGTTTATGTAGTTTGCATTTTGTAACACACTTAATCTCTAACTTGAACCTATTGAAACCTTTAAATGTGTTAATTGTGGACTAAATGAGTTACAAACTACAAATTATACCCAAATTTTATAATTTTGGTAAAGACAAGGAGTATTTGTAATTCTAAAGATGTATAGAATTAGGGCATGTCTAGTCACGAACAAGAATCTGGCATATTTAACCTGCTCGAGCCACCAAAACCACCAGCGTGAGCAGAAGAATGAGGAAATTCGACCCATGGCCCGTCTTCTTCAAGAGGGAGTTCAACCGTAACTGGCCCTTCCTCGTCGGGTTCGCCATCACCGGAACCATCATCACCAAGTTCTCCCTCAACCTCACTGGTTCCTATCCTTTCTCTTATCTTATTCACACACCATTTTCATTCCTATTTACTATACTAATCTTGTTATGCTGCTGCAGAGGAAGACCGCAAGAACTCCGTATTTGCCCAAAGGCACAAGAGGTACCATACCACGCCACCCCCCAATTTTCAAACTCTACGGCTCTACCCCCAATTTTTCAAACCCTAGGTCAATTTGTGTAGCATAATATTAATTATTAAGGTAGCTTTTACTCATTATACTTTCTGTGATCCGCAGGTAGATTTGCATTATAGAACGTTAACTAAGTTTATAGATTCATATTTATGTGATGTATTTAGTTGTGAAATTGTGGTTATCATTGACATTTCAAGGTTTTATTTGGTTGTTGATTAGTAACACAGACTGTTATCATTAATGCGATCCATAGATCGCGATATATTTTATGAAAAATTGGTCATTCATCTCATTGAAGCATGATAGTGATACCTTTGTGGCCATTGCTAATGTCATTGTGTTTTGTGGTTCTTGTGTCGTGCAGTTGAAGGTGTTCTTGACAGAGACGACGAGTGATTTCATGCTGTGGTTATGTAGTAATAAAGATCTAAGATTGCAGATTCTTGTTGAACGCATATCAGGATACAGTGTTTCTTATATTTTGAATATGAGTTTCGTATTGGTTTTTGTTTCAAACTGTTACAAAGGCTAAATCAGAAATGTGAGCTTTGAATAACAGAGTTAACTGATTTTTGTGTTGTTATGAAAATATCTGGGCTGGTTCGAGATGGGTTTCTTTTCAACCCTGTTTCAAAACTGTAACCGATACAGTACTCAGGGAACTCTTTTCAGTTCGGTTTTGGTATTTTTTGGTAGTACCATACCGGTCTCATCCCTATAATCTACTACCTTGTGCAAGTTGTTGTGATCATTCTATAATATAAAGATTGATCTAGGTAACTTTGTTTACAAAATTGGTTATAGGCCTTAGGAATGTATTTATAAATATAGTTTAAAGAAGTCGCAATTATGAAACTTGCTAATTTAGGTCAGGTCAAATGGAACAACACCACCCATCGCGATTGTTTCTTTCACCATCTACTGGTCGTCATGACACGACAGCAGCCGATGCCACCTCCACCCGGCATCACCACTAGCCACCACAGAATCGAATACACTGTTGTCACCATCTACTAGTCATCACAACGTGGTGGCTACCGCTGCCACTTCCACCTGATGTCGCCACAATCTACCATAATATTAAATATAGGAGTGACCCCATTTTGATATTTCTCCCCTTAAACAACCTGTTTTGATATGAATTCGTTTCGGTTGGAACCCGATTGTGCAAAATCATATTGATATTGATATTCTCTTAAAAAAAATAATCTTTAGGGATTCATTTGATGTTCAAAAGGACAGAAATTGCAAAATTACAAGGAGAACCAACTTATTGGACTTTGGGAGTAAAAATTGTAGAAAGCAAAAAACAAGTGTAAGAAACAAAACACACAACTGAAAAACAAAATCAACAGTGCTTGGTTGTTTATATCTTCTTGGCAACTCCAAGCCTTAGCCTGAAATCTTCCTCCATGAGCGGAAGACCCTCGCGCAATTTTATCTTCGGCTCCCATCCAAGCATCTTCTTTGCATTTGTGATGTCGGGTTTTCTCTGCCTTGGGTCATCAGGTGTGTTTTCCACCATCTTTATCTCTATTTTCGGGTTTATAAGCTGCATTTCGACACATGCTTTCAAGTCATCACTTCCAAATGAATCAAAAAACGATGAAAAGAAAAGAAAAGAAAAAGACTAACCTCTTTCACTGTCTCAGCGAGCTCGATCATTGTAAATTCACCTGGATTACCAATGTTGATCGGTCCAGTGTTCTCGCCTTCCATCAGTCGAATAAGCCCATCAACCTATTGATCACAATATAGTCATTGTTTGACCAAGAGCAACCAACAGCATCATAAACACATTACAACAATCAAATTATCTTTTGAGATACCATATCAGAGACGTAACAGAAACTGCGAGTTTGGGTTCCGGGAGCCTGAACAGTCAAAGGTTCATCTCTGCAAGGATTTAGGTAAAACAAGTAAGACGAGCCTAATCTATACGATTTAAATGAAATTTTCCAACCTGTGCTTACAAGAAACACTTACCGCAGTGCTTGCGCTATAAAATTACTCACAACACGCCCGTCATCTATGTTCATCCGGGGTCCATAGGTGTTGAAAATACGAGCAATTCTAATTTCTATAAAACAAAAAGAATTTAACTAAATCAACTGTTATTATGCGGATGTAACTCAGCAACTGTATCATGTTACCTATTCCATGTTGTCTGTGATAATCAAACATCAAAGTCTCTGCCACACGTTTTCCTTCATCATAGCAACTCCTAACTCCTGCAAAATACATGAAAGAACCAAAATCAAACGGTTCGAACATTCTGCAAACAAACAAGAATTGACGAAGATAAAGAACGACGCGGGCTTACCAATTGGGTTGACGTTACCCCAGTAGGTCTCAGGTTGAGGATGCACAAGAGGATCACCGTATACCTCTGAGGTTGAGGTAAGCAAAATCCTATAAAGAAAAAGTTTAACGTCATATGTAAACATGAATCTGAAATACCAAGATAATCCAAAGTTCCAAAATTACAGAACAATCTTTGAACCTTGCGCCAACTCTCTTTGCAAGACCAAGCATATTTAGCGTGCCAATCACGTTCGTCTTTATTGTCTGTCAAGAATTACACATTCCTTAAGGTTCCGTTATAATCATTTTTGGAGGCATTAAGAGAAGGGGACAAAACAAATTGTTGTAGTTGCTAGCTGCAATGAGGATGAGGACGGATACACACCTTTACAGCATTGTATTTATAGAAAATCGGTGAAGCGGGGCATGCAAGATGGTATATCTGATCGACCTCAACCAGCAATGGTTCTGTGACATCTGCAACGGTGTATATAATATGATTACTTTATAAGTAATAAAGATCTTGTATCAAGACAAAATCGTATGATTTATGTATATATTTCAGAAACTATGTCATATGAAATACTTAAAACATAATGACCAAAATGGGCAAGAAGAACAATACTACAACATGTAAATAAAAATTTACCATGACGAATAAGCTCGAATCTCGGATGACCAATCCACTTTCTCAGATTGTCTTTCGAGCCCGTGAAATAATTATCAGCAACAATCACCTGCGATAAGAAGACATAAAAGCAGACCTAACTAAAAGATTTGCTACAAAGCAGTGGCGGATCGAGGGTTTTTTCTTCCACGACCAACGTTTACTGGTGTCACGTGTGACATGACCCTGGTGGTGCTGCCTATGTGGATCCGCCCCTGCTTGAACGGTATATAATTGGTTAAAAGACGACATGTATACATCGTACCTCATTCTTTTCATTTTCCATCAGTTTATCCACTAGGTGAGAGCCTATAAATCCAGCACCACCAGTTACCAATATCCTCATATTTGACTGCAAATCATGCAAAAAAAAAAAATGATTTGAACAAGTTTATAAACAAGAAAACCATGATAACATTGAGTAACAATTGAGGGATAAAGAAACAAGAAGCCTTAGTTGTATGAATACTCCTGCAATACCTGAAGGAACTTGGAGTTACGCAAAGGAGAAGGCGTCGGAGGTGGTTTTGTAGTTTTAAGCTCTCCATTTGAAGCCATTGTCAAAAGGCTAAATCTACAACAACGATTTAAAGTCGAAAACAAATGAAGATATCAAACATAAGCAAAAACTAAACTAAAACAAGTTTGAAATGAATCTCCTATGTCCCCAAAATTCCATATTTTATCATAAATCTGATAAACATACCAATATCAAGAAGAAAATGATCGAATACCCGTGTGCTGTGCGAATTCACATATGCAAACAAACAACCATATAAAGAAGAGGATGAATAACAATCTCACCAAACGATACCAACTCGAATTTGAATTAATATTATTAATATGATTATTATTAAATGAATAACACCAAATCAAATGCTTAGGGATCACGATACGCATGGAAACCTAATGATGGATGGATTCTCGATAACAAACAACAAAAACATATGAAAAATGAATAATAATAATTTGTTCAGTGAAGAAGAAGTAATACGTACGCAAAGTTGAAGGAAAGAAATTGGTAAGGGTGAAAGGGCAAATTTGGAGTCTGAAACTGGGTATGTATGATTTGATTTGATCTAAAAATGGTTTGTTTGTAAATTCAAATACATTTGATGGACTTTGAAACTTTTGGTTTTGTTCTCTTCTTTCTTCTTTTAGTATTCCAGGTGGGACCAACTTTCTTTTCTTTTTAGTTTTTACCATTCAAAAAATACTTTGAGTAAATTACCTTTTAAATCCCTTTGTTTTGCTGATTTTAATCATTTGAGTCTAAAATTAAAAAGTTTAACGTCCTTAGTCTCTAGCCATTTATTTTATAATGTTTTGAGTCTAATTTTGTTCATTTTATAACGGTTAGAGTCCAGTTTTACTAAAAAAAATTAGACTCAAAATGTTAAAATTTGAATTCAAATGGTTATAAAAAAATGTCTAGAGACTCAAGACTTTAAACATTTTGATTTTAAACTCAAATGATTAAAACCACTAGAACACAAGAACTCAAAAAGTAATTTACTCAAAAAACTTTATGTTTTCGAACAATGGTTATGTTTTTTATTTTTATATTTATTTTATGGTTAGTTTTTTTAACACTTATAATTTTTAACTAAATGGTAATTACATTTCATCTAAATCGTTTAATTTTGATTTTTTAACACTTATAATTTTTTTTTACAACAATAGGATAATAATGAAACTTCACTGATTTTTATAGGTAGAGAAAAACATGAATGGTTTTTGTAGAAATGCTCAAGAAACTTGATTATTGTTTCATAAAATTATCTATGCAATATATGAATTACTATAATTGGTTTGATGAAACATAAATCGAAGTTGAAGAACTGAAACAACCGAAAAAAGAGATACTTGTCTCATATTTCGTGTTTTTAACACGAGTTTATGAAAACAAAGAAGTCTCTGTTGGTGTATAAGAGATACAACATTTGTATTTTTGGAAATGATCAATCGGCGACACCTTATGGATCAAATTCAAGTTTATTGTGTTTTATATTTAGAATACTATATTCGAGAGCTCATTTGCTTGTTTCATGAGAAATTAACCTAAATCAAGAGTTTTATCTCTCTTTCGTCATTTAATCCGACTATTAAACGTATTGTTAAATAATATTTAACAAAGTATAGTTAATGTTAGTCGACTTAAATGTGTAAATAAACCGCTAAATGACCAACTAAACATCATTGTAACAAAAGAAACTGATTATCGTTACTGAACTTTAGTTTTTTTTTTTTTTTTTTGAAAGGTGAACTTCATTAACAGAGAACCGACCCAAGCCGTGCCGGCACAAAAAACACAACACTGAACTTTAGTTACAACCTTGAGAAACAGAGTTGAAAAACTACATGTTGGAGAAAACACAATTTGCGTGAGATTGATCTGGCATATGTGTATGCAAATCCCGAGTAGGCACACGTTTGACGTTTCCATATCAAGCACATCAAATTTGCACCTTGACGCATAGGAATAGGAGTAACTTTTATATTTTCACAATTGTTATATCAATTATAAACTCATCTATATTAGGATCGCTTCAACGTGAACATTGGACCAATAAGACAAACAATTCACTTAGTACAATTTTCACAACATTTCCAAACTATAAATTTTCAACAATTTTGTGCTATATGTTGTTGTAATATAGGCCTTGGGAGTTTTTCAAAAATCTTTTACATTTTTTCACTTTTAACCCTAAGATTTTAATCTCTTGCATTTTACACCTTTGACTTTTTACTTTTACCAAAAAGTTTTTCATCTTCTACAATTCAACCCTCAACACTTTTTTGTTTTCAACTTTGGTCCCCCCATACTTTTCATCTTTCATAAGTTTTTCGTTTTAAGTTCCGTTATAAATTTTTCGAGTCAACACGCCACATGTGTCTAGGATTCAACGTTTTTTTGTCTGTTTTTCCCATTTGATAGGTCGTCGCAACACGTCTATTTTTCTTCATTTGACAAGTTTGTCGCAACACGCATGTCCTGGATCGACTTAGTTATTTTTTCTACGTTTTACATTTATGTCTAATTTTTTTGAATTAACACACTGCAACGGGCGTACGTGATTCAACGATTTTACGGCTGTTTTTCGTTCGTTGTCATTTTTTACTTTTTTATTTATTTTATTTTTACAAGCTCCTCTGATGTTGGTGGTTGTTGGCAGTGCTGTGGCATTAGTGCTACTTGGCACGATTTTATGAACATATTTAACCTATGAAGTTTTTTACTAATAATTTGTTTCGAGTTTACAACTATATCTCTTTTACTTAAGAAAAACTAATTTTTATGTGCATATTTTTTTGTGCGTGTCGATATAAATTCGATTTGCTCTACGTTTCGACGTAAACTTTTTATGGCAACAATTAAGTAGTATGAGGTCTGAACTATTAAGAGATAGTATAATGCTTAACCTTTCAGAGATAAATGTCTGACCAATTCGGATTAGAGGTCTTAACCATTGAGACTCGGTATAATAATTAATCATTCAGATGCAAATGTCGGAACCATTCAGATGCAAATGTCTGAAACATTCAGACATTTACTCACGAAACAAACAATATGAATCATTAAGTGTTGAACTAGTAAGAGGTCTGAACTATTCAGACTCTCATTAAGAGGTAAACAAACAGCCCCTTAATTATTAACTAGCCCATGCCGGCTGAATTTGTAAGCCCGAGCCGCAACGCAACGGGGTCTTACATCTAGTTAGAATTGAAATTACATATTTCGTTTTATAAATTAAGACACATATTACACGGATAATTGTCCCATATGTTGGATTTCATCGTGACACATTATTAGAATTGAAATTACATATTTAATATACCATTAGAGTTGGTGCTCAAATGGGTGAAGTAAAGCTTTTAGGAGTAGGGATGAAATCGGTATCATACTGATACCGTCCCGGTACTGATATCGAAAATACTGATACCAAAATTGAGGAAAAGTGGATACCGAATACCATACCGCATATATTGGTTCGGTACTGGTTTTTCGGTACTTTACCGCATTGATACCGTTTTGGTGTTTTCCATTGTTTTACCTAATCTTCATCACCGATTGATACGAACCATTGTACTGCAAATAAGTTTGAATTATCATACTAGAAGATGCCATAAATGAGTACACTTGACCCATGTTTTTTACTGATGATGAAGATGCCATGAACAACTTAGAAGAAAAATCGTGGAGATAGGATATCGGTTTGGAATTCAAATCTAAATAGAAAAATACAATATAATGAAAAATTAATAATGAATGTGTACAACATAATCTAATCTGGCACATATGCATAACTTGTTTTAATCAATCGACTCAATCATCATGCAACTACTATCAGTGTCCACATATTGTTCATTCACAAATTATTCAAACACTTATATGTTTAGTTTATAAAAACAATAAATAACTAAACTGACTGCAAACAAATTTTTAACTGGTTTATAAAAAAAAATACATGAACCAAGTTAACTCATCTACCATATATTATTTAAAATATAAATTGAAGGATAAATTAATTACATAGTTGAAAAAAAACCCTTGGAATTCCTTAGTAAAATCCGGTACTAGTACGAGTTTTTACCGAAAAATACCGGTACCGAAACCGTTATTTACCGATACCAAATTTTGAAAAATCTAATACCGGTACCAGTATAGTTTATAATCGGTACGGTACCGGTATTTCGATAAAAAATCTTATCCCTATTTAGGAGCACCTAAATTGGGTAGATTATGGGTTCAAATCTTATAAGGAGTAAGAAATGAAATTTGACGTTAAAAAAAAACATATTTACTTGCAGGGCCGGCTTGGGCCAGGTGCAGGGTGGGCCACCGCACAGGGCCCAACCTCTCAAGGGGCCCAAAATTTTATTTATATATATGTTTTGTGTACATATAATTTTTGAACTGGAGTTTGAACACATAAATTATATTGCCCAGTGGACTAGGCCCTCTACTTCTATTGAAGACACAAGAGTTCGAGATTTGTTCTTAACTTATTTCTTTAGTTTTTTTCTTTAAATTTTTGCTTAACCCCTTGTGTACCTATTTTTGGGCTTTGACCAGCCCATTTTTATTGGTTTTAATTTTCTTTTTCTATTTCCTTAAAGCTTTCTTTTCTATTTTTAGTTTTATAGGTTTTAATTCTCTTTTTCTATTTCCTTGAAGTTTTCTTTTCTCTTTTTAGTTAATTATGTAAATGTCCTTTTTAAAATGTTTTATATAATTAGATTTGTAATATACTTTAAGTTAATATAAATTAAGTTAACTTATTATCGAAAAAACATATTATAATGCGTTAAGATCTGAAATATATTTAGTTTTGGATTATTTAGGGAGCCATATATATTGTTAATTTTTTTTATATATAAGTTTATACTAAGGGGCCCATTTTTTTCACTCGCACAGGGCCTTAAAAGACCCTAGGATTTTCGGGGACGGCCTTGATATTTAGTACAATTGTTTAGTGTCCATAAGGGACATGCTAGGTTAGTAAGGAGTCTTCCATATTAAACATCATAACATTTATATTTATAAGGTATCAAACAATATGTACTAAAGAGGTAATTCATGGCAATTATAAAGGATCCAAAATACGAAAACATTCAGCACATACTTTCTGAGTCATCTTAGTACGTTACAGTTTTTTTTTTTTTTTTTTCAATATATGATTTAAAAGATATTTACTAAAATGAGGGTTTTTCATTTATTTCATTATTTTAACTTACTTTTTACTATTCTTTTTTTTTTCCACTTTTTATCCGATCAACCTGCTGTTTATTTTTTTTATCCAATCAGCTTATAATAGTTCCTTTGTTTCGTGTGTTAACTATTTATAATTCTTCTCTTTTTATATATTTTAATCAAAATCATGTTAAACAGATTGTTAGATACAAAATATGTTAAATCATATTCAGAAGGATATGGAATTTACTTCGAGCATTTATATATAATACTTGACAGTACCCAAAGTTTGAAATTATAATCCCATGCATTTTTCTTTTACTTTGTGAATAATAGTAGTTGGTGAGAAATTATCCGCAGTAAATTTTTACTTTTAAAATCAAGCAAAGAGATATTGGTTTCTGAAAATCGAACCAACAAGTGGAATGGCCATCCATAGTTTCTAACGGGTTACAAGTATAAACTGCAAATATTAGAATTCTGATCACATAGATTTGTCACTATCACATATTCAAATCAAGCAATTTGAGCATGAAATTCGTGATTACGACTTTAATGAATCATGGCATCATCATATATGTCGACCACTCCTTAAAAAGAATTAACTCTGTTATTATTTATGAAAGCTGAAAATAACAATTTAAAATATAAAAAAACAAACATATACCAAGTCTTAGATGGAACATCTTTTTTTAGCATGGGTTGAATAAAAAAAGAAAGAAAAGAATTCTAATAAGTGGGTTAAAAAAAAGAATGCTATGTGGTGTTGTTAGTGGATGAGTATCACCCACTACATCAGTACTGTGTCACCTCACTGTAAGAATAAATATAATTATTTATATTTCTTTAATCTACTAGTCATTATAATCACTAGGTGTATACCCATATGAATACACAGGTTGTTTAATAATAATTGGAATCAAATGCTGAAAAAATATTATGTATATTATTTAAATTTTTGTGTTTTGTTACATATATTTATAAAATAATGTTAAAGATAGTTTGTTTTAGTGTACATGTTTGATATAGAAAATAAGGTAAATAATTGATAATATTTTGGCTAAAATGAAAGCATGACCTAATTTTATGTTGTCTAATAACTTCTTATATACGACATTAATTTTTTTTTGACACATTGTTATTGTAAAATTCATTAAAGGTGCATTGTTATTCTATAATTCAATAAAAGACCTATTCATTTTAGGTTGTAAATAATCAAATTTCAGAATGGGCTTGTGGGTTGAATCCAATTAGAAGCTGTCAATGGGCTTGTGGGTTGAAGCCCATTAGAACCTGTCTTTGAAATATAGCCCTAAAGACACATTCAATCGAACATTTACATCTTTCGGAACTAACTCGCGAGAACGAACAGATAGGTTTCTTCAAGGTGTTTGGCAAGTCAATCCACAGGTATCATCTATATGCATCAATCAAACAGTTTGTTCCTCTAAAATCTTTTCTTCTGGTAATTTATTATACCACGATTGTATATGTTCGGCTCTTGGGTGTTTGTTCTATGTCTTATATTTCTGATTTTAATATTGATGATCGATTGAAGTTAATAGTTGTAGGCATTGATGATCGATTGAAGTTAATAGTTGTAGTATTTGTCAAATTATTTTATTTCACCTCAATTAGGGCAATGTTAAAAATGACTGTTTATTAGATTTTGTATGAAGATTTTGTACGATTATGTATGGGATGATATTTGCTGAACTGGACCAAGTTACCGCAAGTCTAGACTAATAACATGTCATGGTCGAGTAATAATGTGTATTTTAATAGAATTTTGATTTGGTTTTCTAAAACATAGTGTAATTCTCAAATGCTTTTTGGCTGTAATGCTGAAATGTCAGCTACTTGTGGATTCTAAAATCGTTCAAAATCATATGGACTTACATGGGAATTATAGTGCAGATTTAATATAGATTGTATGCGTGTATGATTGAAGATTTGTAATGTACATATGCGTGGCTGTTATGTAATGGGCTAAATTTTTGTTAGTTGACCTTTTAAAACAACAAATGTCAGAAATCAAATATGGAGAAATAATCAAAATCTGTAAGTTTATGATGTTTAGTCTTCAGATTTTGTATAAAGATTTTGTATAAAAATTTTGTAAGATTATGTTGTTTATTATAGTTTCAGTCTGTGTTCTTGACATTGAAAAAGTGCGGATATATAATTTTGGGTTGAAACAGTAGATTGTATTATTGCTTAGCAACAGGGGATTAGTCCACAGTTGATTGGATTGAACAGTAGATTGAGTGTGGGTTAGGAACAATATATTGGACTTAATAGTAGATTGAGTGTCATTTAGGAACAGTAGATTGGGTTGATTAGCAACAGGAGTTTTGGTTGATTATTCAATCAATGAGCTAGCTGAATGTTAATACAACTTGCCGATTGTTAATCAATTATTTGGTCATTCATATTCAACAGTTATCAGCACTATTGTAGTTTAGATGATACATTTGTGTTTTCAAGTCTTTGTTTGTATTCTTATCATTTTTTAGAATAATCTTTTAATATTTATTCTTTTATTTATTAATGATATTAATAGTATTTTATTTGATACTTCAAAGTTATAAGGATGTATGGCTTTGCATGTTACATGGAGGACAACCAAAGAAAATGCTTGGTTAGTACCCTGCTCTCGGTTATGGTAAATTTAGTTTTCTTTATAATATCATATTACACAATTTCTAATTTTAATTTATTTATACATAGGTCCTCCCAAAAAAAAATATAAACAATGGATAACAGAATTTAACTATCCATTGGGCTTTGTGAAAGTGCGGACAACGAATGGCCAGGTCTTTGAAGTGAAGGTATATGAGTTAGCAAACTTCTGTTATTTTTACAATGGGTGGTATTCTGTGGTTGAAACTTTGAAACTACAATCTGGATCGTGGCTGGTATTTCAGTATGAAGAAGCTTTATCAAGTTTCCGAATATTTTATTTCTATGACAATATTGAATTTGTTCCATCTGATTATTTTTACTACAGACCCAATGGTGATTTTGATAAACCTGATGCTATGGTATGTAGTTCACAATCTGAATTCATTATATTGATTATGGTTTGTTATTTATTTATTGTTAGTATATATATTACTAATATCTATTTTTTTTCATTTAAGCATATCAATCGTTTATTTGTACATCACAAGATGGACAATACCATTCCAAACTATCTGGTTGTTATTAGAGGTCCTGGGAAGCTTAAAGTGTTTGTTCGAATGGAAGTTTTTGACAATCAGCTTTACATAACAACTGGATGGGATCAGATTAAGAACAAATTGTTAATAACTGATGAGCATATGCTTGTGTTTGAAATGATTGATCTTCATACTTTTGATATGTTCGTTTTCAATTGTTCAAGAATACTGATTTAGTGTTGCCGCCGGAATTATATGCTGTTGTTAAGGAAGAAATTGAAGAAGACATTATCAGTATTTCTGATGCTGAAGATGTGGATGAGGTCACTAACGGCACAGAAACTAATATGCTCCCTGTAACCAGGAATGAGGAAACTATTCCAGTAGTTTTCCGTGTAGACAATCATTTTGTAAGTTTCTGTAACCAAAAAGTACTAATAGGACTTTAGGATGTATTAACCATATCATAATATTATCTTTCTTAACATAATTTGTTGTTTGTTACAGCGCTACAACGCCTTAATTTATGTTTTTTTTTGTTTGAAGATGGGTTTGGGTAATGGGTCAAGATGGGTTTGGGTCAGGATGAGTATATTAAAAAAAAGGTCAACATTAGTTTGGGTCAGGGTTTGTTCGGGTTAAAATGAGATGAAAAAAAATTAAAAACAAAAAAATATAAATATAAAATTTAGAAAAAAGATGAAAAAAAGTTGGAAAAAATGAAAAATTAAAAAATTTAAAAAATTTAGAAAAAATTAAAAATATATAAAAATAAAAAACAAAGGTAAAAACGAAAAAATATATAAAATAAAAAGATAAAAAAATAATTTAAAAAAATAATAATAATAATCAGAATATGTTTCGGTCACATTTAACACTAGTCCAACCTGGTTCGGGTGAGGGTCAAAACGGGTTTTAACCATAATATGTTCGGGTCAAAACAGGTACTAACCAGAATACGTTCGGGTCACATTTAAAACTAGTCTAACCTGGGTTCGGGTCAAGACGGGTTTTAACCAAAATATGATCAAGTAAAAACAGGTTCTAACCGGAATATGTTTTGAGTTAGAATATGTCGCTTTTAAATAGTATTATTATAATTTAACATGCGTGATTAGGGTTTTGAGTTTTATAATGTGAATCGTGTACGCTTTAATGAATATTGTACTTTAACCTTCCCTGTATATATATTAAATATACATACACGTATAGCATATAAGTTTTCTTTCTAAAGATGTCCGAGATCATGAACACGCACACGCACACATATGCAACTACATGAATATACATGACAGCTACATGTATAACAAAACTAGTGTAATAGTTTTTTTAGTATTTTGATGACATGTAAAGATTTTGATTTATTATTTTGGATATTAATGTTGTATATTAGTTTAAACTAGAATTACGACCCGCCGCATTGCGGCGGGGATTCTTTAGTTATAACTAAGTCGATTTAAGACGCACACGTTATGTTGAACCTGTCAAACGGGAAAAAATAGACGATGTAAAAACGTTCACCCACACACGCATGTTGCGTCGTGTTAACTCGCAAAATTTAGAACGAAATGTAAAAACGTTAAACCAAAGACGCACGTTGCGATATGTTAAGTCACAAAATTTAGAACGAAGCATAAAGCGAAAAATTTGTAGAAAATGAAAATTATAAAGGACCAAAGTTGAAAGTAAAAAAAGTTGTGAGGATAGATTTGTAAAAGATAAAAAGTTTTGTGTTAAAAGTAAAAAAAAAAATAATAATTTTGGGTTAAAAGTAATTTATGAAATATTTTTGGGTGAATAGTAAAAAAATCAAGTTTTTTGTTTTTTGTTTTTTGTTTTTTGTTTTGTTTTTTTTTTTTTTGTAAAACCCCAAAGCGAAGGTTACAACAACCATATGCATAACCATTTTTTCTTTGGAAAACCCTCAAAGCCAAGATTACAACACATAAGTAGAAAAAATTAAAGTGATTAAATCGCAAAAGATGGAAACTTTTGAATTAGAAATGAAAAATCAAGTTAATGAAAGGGGTTAAATTGTATAAGATGGGAACTTTTAAATTAGAAGTGAAAAATCAAATACCAAAGATTAAAACTTTAAACTCAAATTGTCAAAGATTAAAACTTTAGGGTTAAAAGGAAAACAAAGATTAAAACTTTAAACTTAACTTGCCAAAGCTTGAAACTTTAGGGTTAAAAATGAAAAATCTAATTTTTTTTGAAAAACTCCCCAAGACAATTTTACAACTACAATATGCATAAAGTCCCCATACTTTTCATCTTTCATAAGTTTTTCGTTTTAAGTTCCGTTATAAATTTTTCGAGTCAACACGCCACATGTGTCTAGGATTCAACGTTTTTTGGTCTGTTTTTCCCATTTGATAGGTCGTCGCAACACGTCTATTTTTCTTCATTTGACAAGTTTGTCGCAACACGCATGTCCTGGATCGACTTAGTTATTTTTTTCTACGTTTTACATTTATGTCTAATTTTTTTGAATTAACACACTGCAACGGGCGTACGTGATTCAACGATTTTACGGCTGTTTTTCGTTCGTTGTCATTTTTTACTTTTTTATTTATTTTATTTTTACAAGCTCCTCTAATGTTGGTGGTTGTTGGCAGTGCTGTGGCATTAGTGCTACTTGGCACGATTTTACGAACACATTTAACCTATGAAGTTTTTTACTAATAATTTGTTTCGAGTTTACAACTATATCTCTTTTACTTAAGAAAAACTAATTTTTATGTGCATATTTTTTTGTGCGTGTCGATATAAATTCGATTTGCTCTACGTTTCGACGTAAACTTTTTATGGCAACAATTAAGTAGTATGAGGTCTGAACTATTAAGAGATAGTATAATGCTTAACCTTTCAGAGATAAATGTCTGACCAATTCAGATTAGAGGTCTTAAGCATTGAGACTCGGTATAATAATTAATCATTCAGATGCAAATGTCGGAACCATTCAGATGCAAATGTTTGAACCATTCAGATGCAAATGTCTGAAACATTCAGACATTTACTCACGAAACAAACAATATGAATCATTAAGTGTTGAACTAGTAAGAGGTCTGAACTATTCAGACTCTCATTAAGAGGTAAACAAACAGCCCCTTAATTATTAACTAGCCCATGCCGGCTGAATTTGTAAGCCCGAGCCGCAACGCAACGGGGTCTTACATCTAGTTAGAATTGAAATTACATATTTCGTTTTATAAATTAAGACACATATTACACGGATAATTGTCCCTTATGTTGGATTTCATCGTGACACATTATTAGAATTGAAATTACATATTTAATATACCATTAGAGTTGGTGCTCAAATGGGTGAAGTAAAGCTTTTAGGAGTAGGGATGAAATCGGTATCATACTGATACCGTCCCGGTACTGATATCGAAAATACTGATACCAAAATTGAGGAAAAGTGGATACCGAATACCATACCGCATATATTGGTTCGGTACTGGTTTTTCGGTACTTTACCGCATTGATACCGTTTTGGTGTTTTCCATTGTTTTACCTAATCTTCATCACCGATTGATACGAACCATTGTACTGCAAATAAGTTTGAATTATCATACTAGAAGATGCCATAAATGAGTACACTTGACCCATGTTTTTTACTGATGATGAAGATGCCATGAACAACTTAGAAGAAAAATCGTGGAGATAGGATATCGGTTTGGAATTCAAATCTAAATAGAAAAATACAATATAATGAAAAATTAATAATGAATGTGTACAACATAATCTAATCTGGCACATATGCATAACTTGTTTTAATCAATCGACTCAATCATCATGCAACTACTATCAGTGTCCACATATTGTTCATTCACAAATTATTCAAACACTTATATGTTTAGTTTATAAAAACAATAAATAACTAAACTGACTGCAAACAAATTTTTAACTGATTTATAAAAAAAAATACATGAACCAAGTTAACTCATCTACCATATATTATTTAAAATATAAATTGAAGGATAAATTAATTACATAGTTGAAAAAAAACCCTTGGAATTCCTTAGTAAAATCCGGTACTAGTACGAGTTTTTACCGAAAAATACCGGTACCGAAACCGTTATTTACCGATACCAAATTTTGAAAAATCTAATACCGGTACCAGTATAGTTTATAATCGGTACGGTATCGGTATTTCGATAAAAAATCTTATCCCTATTTAGGAGCACCTAAATTGGGTAGATTATGGGTTCAAATCTTATAAGGAGTAAGAAATGAAATTTGACGTTAAAAAAAAACATATTTACTTGCAGGGCCGGCTTGGGCCAGGTGCAGGGTGGGCCACCGCACAGGGCCCAACCTCCCAAGGGGCCCAAAATTTTATTTATATATATGTTTTGTGTACATATAATTTTTGAACTGGAGTTTGAACACATAAATTATATTGCCCAGTGGACTAGGCCCTCTACTTCTATTGAAGACACAAGAGTTCGAGATTTGTTCTTAACTTATTTCTTTAGTTTTTTTCTTTAAATTTTTGCTTAACCCCTTGTGTACCTATTTTTGGGCTTTGACCAGCCCATTTTTATTGGTTTTAATTTTCTTTTTCTATTTCCTTAAAGCTTTCTTTTCTATTTTTAGTTTTATAGGTTTTAATTCTCTTTTTCTATTTCCTTGAAGTTTTCTTTTCTCTTTTTAGTTAATTATGTAAATGTTCTTTTTAAAATGTTTTATATAATTAGATTTGTAATATACTTTAAGTTAATATAAATTAAGTTAACTTATTATCGAAAAAACATATTATAATGCGTTAAGATCTGAAATATATTTAGTTTTGGATTATTTAGGGAGCCATATATATTGTTAATTTTTTTTATATATAAGTTTATACTAAGGGGCCCATTTTTTTCACTCGCACAGGGCCTTAAAAGACCCTAGGATTTTCGGGGACGGCCTTGATATTTAGTACAATTGTTTAGTGTCCATAAGGGACATGCTAGGTTAGTAAGGAGTCTTCCATATTAAACATCATAACATTTATATTTATAAGGTATCAAACAATATGTACTAAAGAGGTAATTCATGGCAATTATAAAGGATCCAAAATACGAAAACATTCAGCACATACTTTCTGAGTCATCTTAGTACGTTACAGTTTTTTTTTTTTTTTTCAATATATGATTTAAAAGATATTTACTAAAATGAGGGTTTTTCATTTATTTCATTATTTTAACTTACTTTTTACTATTCTTTTTTTTTTCCACTTTTTATCCGATCAACCTGCTGTTTATTTTTTTTATCCAATCAGCTTATAATAGTTCCTTTGTTTCGTGTGTTAACTATTTATAATTCTTCTCTTTTTATATATTTTAATCAAAATCATGTTAAACAGATTGTTAGATACAAAATATGTTAAATCATATTCAGAAGGATATGGAATTTACTTCGAGCATTTATATATAATACTTGACAGTACCCAAAGTTTGAAATTATAATCCCATGCATTTTTCTTTTACTTTGTGAATAATAGTAGTTGGTGAGAAATTATCCGCAGTAAATTTTTACTTTTAAAATCAAGCAAAGAGATATTGGTTTCTGAAAATCGAACCAACAAGTGGAATGGCCATCCATAGTTTCTAACGGGTTACAAGTATAAACTGCAAATATTAGAATTCTGATCACATAGATTTGTCACTATCACATATTCAAATCAAGCAATTTGAGCATGAAATTCGTGATTACGACTTTAATGAATCATGGCATCATCATATATGTCGACCACTCCTTAAAAAGAATTAACTCTGTTATTATTTATGAAAGCTGAAAATAACAATTTAAAATATAAAAAAACAAACATATACCAAGTCTTAGATGGAACATCTTTTTTTAGCATGGGTTGAATAAAAAAGAAAGAAAAGAATTCTAATAAGTGGGTTAAAAAAAAGAATGCTATGTGGTGTTGTTAGTGGATGAGTATCACCCACTACATCAGTACTGTGTCACCTCACTGTAAGAATAAATATAATTATTTATATTTCTTTAATCTACTAGTCATTATAATCACTAGGTGTATACCCATATGAATACACAGGTTGTTTAATAATAATTGGAATCAAATGCTGAAAAAATATTATGTATATTATTTAAATTTTTGTGTTTTGTTACATATATTTATAAAATAATGTTAAAGATAGTTTGTTTTAGTGTACATGTTTGATATAGAAAATAAGGTAAATAATTGATAATATTTTGGCTAAAATGAAAGCATGACCTAATTTTATGTTGTCTAATAACTTCTTATATACGACATTAATTTTTTTTTGACACATTGTTATTGTAAAATTCATTAAAGGTGCATTGTTATTCTATAATTCAATAAAAGACCTATTCATTTTAGGTTGTAAATAATCAAATTTCAGAATGGGCTTGTGGGTTGAATCCAATTAGAAGCTGTCAATGGGCTTGTGGGTTGAAGCCCATTAGAACCTGTCTTTGAAATATAGCCCTAAAGACACATTCAATCGAACATTTACATCTTTCGGAACTAACTCGCGAGAACGAACAGATAGGTTTATTCAAGGTGTTTGGCAAGTCAATCCACAGGTAATCATCTATATGCATCAATCAAACAGTTTGTTCCTCTAAAATCTTTTCTTCTGGTAATTTATTATACCACGATTGTATATGTTCGACTCTTGGGTGTTTGTTCTATGTCTTATATTTCTGATTTTAATATTGATGATCGATTGAAGTTAATAGTTGTAGGCATTGATGATCGATTGAAGTTAATAGTTGTAGTATTTGTCAAATTATTTTATTTCACCTCAATTAGGGCAATGTTAAAAATGACTGTTTATTAGATTTTGTATGAAGATTTTGTACGATTATGTATGGGATGATATTTGCTGAACTGGACCAAGTTACCGCAAGTCTAGACTAATAACATGTCATGGTCGAGTAATAATGTGTATTTTAATAGAATTTTGATTTGGTTTTCTAAAACATAGTGTAATTCTCAAATGCTTTTTGGCTGTAATGCTGAAATGTCAGCTACTTGTGGATTCTAAAATCGTTCAAAATCGTATGGACTTACATGGGAATTATAGTGCAGATTTAATATAGATTGTATGCGTGTATGATTGAAGATTTGTAATGTACATATGAGTGACTGTTATGTAATGGGCTAAATTTTTGTTAGTTGACCTTTTAAAACAACAAATGTCAGAAATCAAATATGGAGAAATAATCAAAATCTGTAAGTTTATGATGTTTAGTCTTCAGATTTTGTATAAAGATTTTGTATAAAAATTTTGTAAGATTATGTTGTTTATTATAGTTTCAGTCTGTGTTCTTGACATTGAAAAAGTGCGGATATATAATTTTGGGTTGAAACAGTAGATTGTATTATTGCTTAGCAACAGGGGATTAGTCCACAGTTGATTGGATTGAACAGTAGATTGAGTGTGGGTTAGGAACAATATATTGGACTTAATAGTAGATTGAGTGTCATTTAGGAACAGTAGATTGGGTTGATTAGCAACAGGAGTTTTGGTTGATTATTCAATCAATGAGCTAGCTGAATGTTAATACAACTTGCCGATTGTTAATCAATTATTTGGTCATTCATATTCAACAGTTATCAGCACTATTGTAGTTTAGATGATACATTTGTGTTTTCAAGTCTTTGTTTGTATTCTTATCATTTTTTAGAATAATCTTTTAATATTTATTCTTTTATTTATTAATGATATTAATAGTATTTTATTTGATACTTCAAAGTTATAAGGATGTATGGCTTTGCATGTTACATGGAGGACAACCAAAGAAAATGCTTGGTTAGTACCCTGCTCTCGGTTATGGTAAATTTAGTTTTCTTTATAATATCATATTACACAATTTCTAATTTTAATTTATTTATACATAGGTCCTCCCAAAAAAAAATATAAACAATGGATAACAGAATTTAACTATCCATTGGGCTTTGTGAAAGTGCGGACAACGAATGGCCAGGTCTTTGAAGTGAAGGTATATGAGTTAGCAAACTTCTGTTATTTTTACAATGGGTGGTATTCTGTGGTTGAAACTTTGAAACTACAATCTGGATCGTGGCTGGTATTTCAGTATGAAGAAGCTTTATCAAGTTTCCGAATATTTTATTTCTATGACAATATTGAATTTGTTCCATCTGATTATTTTTACTACAGACCCAATGGTGATTTTGATAAACCTGATGCTATGGTATGTAGTTCACAATCTGAATTCATTATATTGATTATGGTTTGTTATTTATTTATTGTTAGTATATATATTACTAATATCTATTTTTTTTCATTTAAGCATATCAATCGTTTATTTGTACATCACAAGATGGACAATACCATTCCAAACTATCTGGTTGTTATTAGAGGTCCTGGGAAGCTTAAAGTGTTTGTTCGAATGGAAGTTTTTGACAATCAGCTTTACATAACAACTGGATGGGATCAGATTAAGAACAAATTGTTAATAACTGATGAGCATATGCTTGTGTTTGAAATGATTGATCTTCATACTTTTGATATGTTCGTTTTCAATTGTTCAAGAATACTGATTTAGTGTTGCCGCCGGAATTATATGCTGTTGTTAAGGAAGAAATTGAAGAAGACATTATCAGTATTTCTGATGCTGAAGATGTGGATGAGGTCACTAACGGCACAGAAACTAATATGCTCCCTGTAACCAGGAATGAGGAAACTATTCCAGTAGTTTTCCGTGTAGACAATCATTTTGTAAGTTTCTGTAACCAAAAAGTACTAATAGGACTTTAGGATGTATTAACCATATCATAATATTATCTTTCTTAACATAATTTGTTGTTTGTTACAGCGCTACAACGCCTTAATTTATGTTTTTTTTTGTTTGAAGATGGGTTTGGGTAATGGGTCAAGATGGGTTTGGGTCAGGATGAGTATATTAAAAAAAAGGTCAACATTAGTTTGGGTCAGGGTTTGTTCGGGTTAAAATGAGATGAAAAAAATTAAAAACAAAAAAATATAAATATAAAATTTAGAAAAAAGATGAAAAAAGTTGGAAAAAATGAAAAATTAAAAAATTTAAAAAATTTAGAAAAAATTAAAAATATATAAAAATAAAAACAAAGGTAAAAACGAAAAAATATATAAAATAAAAAGATAAAAAAATAATTTAAAAAAATAATAATAATAATCAGAATATGTTTCGGTCACATTTAACACTAGTCCAACCTGGTTCGGGTGAGGGTCAAAACGGGTTTTAACCATAATATGTTCGGGTCAAAACAGGTACTAACCAGAATACGTTCGGGTCACATTTAAAACTAGTCTAACCTGGGTTCGGGTCAAGACGGGTTTTAACCAAAATATGATCAAGTAAAAACAGGTTCTAACCGGAATATGTTTTGAGTTAGAATATGTCGCTTTTAAATAGTATTATTATAATTTAACATGCGTGATTAGGGTTTTGAGTTTATAATGTGAATCGTGTACGCTTTAATGAATATTGTACTTTAACCTTCCCTGTATATATATTAAATATACATACACGTATAGCATATAAGTTTTCTTTCTAAAGATGTCCGAGATCATGAACACGCACACGCACACATATGCAACTACATGAATATACATGACAGCTACATGTATAACAAAACTAGTGTAATAGTTTTTTTAGTATTTTGATGACATGTAAAGATTTTGATTTATTATTTTGGATATTAATGTTGTATATTAGTTTAAACTAGAATTACGACCCGCCGCATTGCGGCGGGGATTCTTTAGTTATAACTAAGTCGATTTAAGACGCACACGTTATGTTGAACCTGTCAAACGGGAAAAAATAGACGATGTAAAAACGTTCACCCACAAACGCATGTTGCGTCGTGTTAACTCGCAAAATTTAGAACGAAATGTAAAAACGTTAAACCAAAGACGCACGTTGCGATATGTTAAGTCACAAAATTTAGAACGAAGCATAAAGCGAAAAATTTGTAGAAAATGAAAATTATAAAGGACCAAAGTTGAAAGTAAAAAAAGTTGTGAGGATAGATTTGTAAAAGATAAAAAGTTTTGTGTTAAAAGTAAAAAAAAAATAATAATTTTGGGTTAAAAGTAATTTATGAAATATTTTTGGGTGAATAGTAAAAAAATCAAGTTTTTTGTTTTTTGTTTTTTGTTTTTTGTTTTGTTTTTTTTTTTTTTTTTTGTAAAACCCCAAAGCGAAGGTTACAACAACCATATGCATAACCATTTTTTCTTTGGAAAACCCTCAAAGCCAAGATTACAACACATAAGTAGAAAAAATTAAAGTGATTAAATCGCAAAAGATGGAAACTTTTGAATTAGAAATGAAAAATCAAGTTAATGAAAGGGGTTAAATTGTATAAGATGGGAACTTTTAAATTAGAAGTGAAAAATCAAATACCAAAGATTAAAACTTTAAACTCAAATTGTCAAAGATTAAAACTTTAGGGTTAAAAGGAAAACAAAGATTAAAACTTTAAACTTAACTTGCCAAAGCTTGAAACTTTAGGGTTAAAAATGAAAAATCTAATTTTTTTTGAAAAACTCCCCAAGACAATTTTACAACTACAATATGCATAAAGTCCCCATACTTTTCATCTTTCATAAGTTTTTCGTTTTAAGTTCCGTTATAATTTTTTCGAGTCAACACGCCACATGTGTCTAGGATTCAACGTTTTTTGGTCTGTTTTTCCCATTTGATAGGTCGTCGCAACACGTCTATTTTTCTTCATTTGACAAGTTTGTCGCAACACGCATGTCCTGGATCGACTTAGTTATTTTTTTCTACGTTTTACATTTATGTCTAATTTTTTTGAATTAACACACTGCAACGGGCGTACGTGATTCAACGATTTTACGGCTGTTTTTCGTTCGTTGTCATTTTTTACTTTTTTATTTATTTTATTTTTACAAGCTCCTCTAATGTTGGTGGTTGTTGGCAGTGCTGTGGCATTAGTGCTACTTGGCACGATTTTACGAACACATTTAACCTATGAAGTTTTTTACTAATAATTTGTTTCGAGTTTACAACTATATCTCTTTTACTTAAGAAAAACTAATTTTTATGTGCATATTTTTTTGTGCGTGTCGATATAAATTCGATTTGCTCTACGTTTCGACGTAAACTTTTTATGGCAACAATTAAGTAGTATGAGGTCTGAACTATTAAGAGATAGTATAATGCTTAACCTTTCAGAGATAAATGTCTGACCAATTCAGATTAGAGGTCTTAACCATTGAGACTCGGTATAATAATTAATCATTCAGATGCAAATGTCGGAACCATTCAGATGCAAATGTTTGAACCATTCAGATGCAAATGTCTGAAACATTCAGACATTTACTCATGAAACAAACAATATGAATCATTAAGTGTTGAACTAGTAAGAGGTCTGAACTATTCAGACTCTCATTAAGAGGTAAACAAACAGCCCCTTAATTATTAACTAGCCCATGCCGGCTGAATTTGTAAGCCCGAGCCGCAACGCAACGGGGTCTTACATCTAGTTAGAATTGAAATTACATATTTCGTTTTATAAATTAAGACACATATTACACGGATAATTGTCCCTTATGTTGGATTTCATCGTGACACATTATTAGAATTGAAATTACATATTTAATATACCATTAGAGTTGGTGCTCAAATGGGTGAAGTAAAGCTTTTAGGAGTAGGGATGAAATCGGTATCATACTGATACCGTCCCGGTACTGATATCGAAAATACTGATACCAAAATTGAGGAAAAGTGGATACCGAATACCATACCGCATATATTGGTTCGGTACTGGTTTTTCGGTACTTTACCGCATTGATACCGTTTTGGTGTTTTCCATTGTTTTACCTAATCTTCATCACCGATTGATACGAACCATTGTACTGCAAATAAGTTTGAATTATCATACTAGAAGATGCCATAAATGAGTACACTTGACCCATGTTTTTTACTGATGATGAAGATGCCATGAACAACTTAGAAGAAAAATCGTGGAGATAGGATATCGGTTTGGAATTCAAATCTAAATAGAAAAATACAATATAATGAAAAATTAATAATGAATGTGTACAACATAATCTAATCTGGCACATATGCATAACTTGTTTTAATCAATCGACTCAATCATCATGCAACTACTATCAGTGTCCACATATTGTTCATTCACAAATTATTCAAACACTTATATGTTTAGTTTATAAAAACAATAAATAACTAAACTGACTGCAAACAAATTTTTAACTGGTTTATAAAAAAAAATACATGAACCAAGTTAACTCATCTACCATATATTATTTAAAATATAAATTGAAGGATAAATTAATTACATAGTTGAAAAAAAACCCTTGGAATTCCTTAGTAAAATCCGGTACTAGTACGAGTTTTTACCGAAAAATACCGGTACCGAAACCGTTATTTACCGATACCAAATTTTGAAAAATCTAATACCGGTACCAGTATAGTTTATAATCGGTACGGTACCGGTATTTCGATAAAAAATCTTATCCCTATTTAGGAGCACCTAAATTGGGTAGATTATGGGTTCAAATCTTATAAGGAGTAAGAAATGAAATTTGACGTTAAAAAAAAACATATTTACTTGCAGGGCCGGCTTGGGCCAGGTGCAGGGTGGGCCACCGCACAGGGCCCAACCTCCCAAGGGGCCCAAAATTTTATTTATATATATGTTTTGTGTACATATAATTTTTGAACTGGAGTTTGAACACATAAATTATATTGCCCAGTGGACTAGACCCTCTACTTCTATTGAAGACACAAGAGTTCGAGATTTGTTCTTAACTTATTTCTTTAGTTTTTTTCTTTAAATTTTTGCTTAACCCCTTGTGTACCTATTTTTGGGCTTTGACCAGCCCATTTTTATTGGTTTTAATTTTCTTTTTCTATTTCCTTAAAGCTTTCTTTTCTATTTTTAGTTTTATAGGTTTTAATTCTCTTTTTCTATTTCCTTGAAGTTTTCTTTTCTCTTTTAGTTAATTATGTAAATGTTCTTTTTAAAATGTTTTATATAATTAGATTTGTAATATACTTTAAGTTAATATAAATTAAGTTAACTTATTATCGAAAAAACATATTATAATGCGTTAAGATCTGAAATATATTTAGTTTTGGATTATTTAGGGAGCCATATATATTGTTAATTTTTTTTATATATAAGTTTATACTAAGGGGCCCATTTTTTTCACTCGCACAGGGCCTTAAAAGACCCTAGGATTTTCGGGGACGGCCTTGATATTTAGTACAATTGTTTAGTGTCCATAAGGGACATGCTAGGTTAGTAAGGAGTCTTCCATATTAAACATCATAACATTTATATTTATAAGGTATCAAACAATATGTACTAAAGAGGTAATTCATGGCAATTATAAAGGATCCAAAATACGAAAACATTCAGCACATACTTTCTGAGTCATCTTAGTACGTTACAGTTTTTTTTTTTTTTTTTTCAATATATGATTTAAAAGATATTTACTAAAATGAGGGTTTTTCATTTATTTCATTATTTTAACTTACTTTTTACTATTCTTTTTTTTTTTCCACTTTTTATCCGATCAACCTGCTGTTTATTTTTTTTATCCAATCAGCTTATAATAGTTCCTTTGTTTCGTGTGTTAACTATTTATAATTCTTCTCTTTTTATATATTTTAATCAAAATCATGTTAAACAGATTGTTAGATACAAAATATGTTAAATCATATTCAGAAGGATATGGAATTTACTTCGAGCATTTATATATAATACTTGACAGTACCCAAAGTTTGAAATTATAATCCCATGCATTTTTCTTTTACTTTGTGAATAATAGTAGTTGGTGAGAAATTATCCGCAGTAAATTTTTACTTTTAAAATCAAGCAAAGAGATATTGGTTTCTGAAAATCGAACCAACAAGTGGAATGGCCATCCATAGTTTCTAACGGGTTACAAGTATAAACTGCAAATATTAGAATTCTGATCACATAGATTTGTCACTATCACATATTCAAATCAAGCAATTTGAGCATGAAATTCGTGATTACGACTTTAATGAATCATGGCATCATCATATATGTCGACCACTCCTTAAAAAGAATTAACTCTGTTATTATTTATGAAAGCTGAAAATAACAATTTAAAATATAAAAAAACAAACATATACCAAGTCTTAGATGGAACATCTTTTTTTAGCATGGGTTGAATAAAAAAAGAAAGAAAAGAATTCTAATAAGTGGGTTAAAAAAAAGAATGCTATGTGGTGTTGTTAGTGGATGAGTATCACCCACTACATCAGTACTGTGTCACCTCACTGTAAGAATAAATATAATTATTTATATTTCTTTAATCTACTAGTCATTATAATCACTAGGTGTATACCCATATGAATACACAGGTTGTTTAATAATAATTGGAATCAAATGCTGAAAAAATATTATGTATATTATTTAAATTTTTGTGTTTTGTTACATATATTTATAAAATAATGTTAAAGATGGTTTGTTTTAGTGTACATGTTTGATATAGAAAATAAGGTAAATAATTGATAATATTTTGGCTAAAATGAAAGCATGACCTAATTTTATGTTGTCTAATAACTTCTTATATACGACATTAATTTTTTTTTGACACATTGTTATTGTAAAATTCATTAAAGGTGCATTGTTATTCTATAATTCAATAAAAGACCTATTCATTTTAGGTTGTAAATAATCAAATTTCAGAATGGGCTTGTGGGTTGAATCCAATTAGAAGCTGTCAATGGGCTTGTGGGTTGAAGCCCATTAGAACCTGTCTTTGAAATATAGCCCTAAAGACACATTCAATCGAACATTTACATCTTTCGGAACTAACTCGCGAGAACGAACAGATAGGTTTCTTCAAGGTGTTTGGCAAGTCAATCCACAGGTAATCATCTATATGCATCAATCAAACAGTTTGTTCCTCTAAAATCTTTTCTTCTGGTAATTTATTATACCACGATTGTATATGTTCGACTCTTGGGTGTTTGTTCTATGTCTTATATTTCTGATTTTAATATTGATGATCGATTGAAGTTAATAGTTGTAGGCATTGATGATCGATTGAAGTTAATAGTTGTAGTATTTGTCAAATTATTTTATTTCACCTCAATTAGGGCAATGTTAAAAATGACTGTTTATTAGATTTTGTATGAAGATTTTGTACGATTATGTATGGGATGATATTTGCTGAACTGGACCAAGTTACCGCAAGTCTAGACTAATAACATGTCATGGTCGAGTAATAATGTGTATTTTAATAGAATTTTGATTTGGTTTTCTAAAACATAGTGTAATTCTCAAATGCTTTTTGGCTGTAATGCTGAAATGTCAGCTACTTGTGGATTCTAAAATCGTTCAAAATCGTATGGACTTACATGGGAATTATAGTGCAGATTTAATATAGATTGTATGCGTGTATGATTGAAGATTTGTAATGTACATATGAGTGGCTGTTATGTAATGGGCTAAATTTTTGTTAGTTGACCTTTTAAAACAACAAATGTCAGAAATCAAATATGGAGAAATAATCAAAATCTGTAAGTTTATGATGTTTAGTCTTCAGATTTTGTATAAAGATTTTGTATAAAAATTTTGTAAGATTATGTTGTTTATTATAGTTTCAGTCTGTGTTCTTGACATTGAAAAAGTGCGGATATATAATTTTGGGTTGAAACAGTAGATTGTATTATTGCTTAGCAACAGGGGATTAGTCCACAGTTGATTGGATTGAACAGTAGATTGAGTGTGGGTTAGGAACAATATATTGGACTTAATAGTAGATTGAGTGTCATTTAGGAACAGTAGATTGGGTTGATTAGCAACAGGAGTTTTGGTTGATTATTCAATCAATGAGCTAGCTGAATGTTAATACAACTTGCCGATTGTTAATCAATTATTTGGTCATTCATATTCAACAGTTATCAGCACTATTGTAGTTTAGATGATACATTTGTGTTTTCAAGTCTTTGTTTGTATTCTTATCATTTTTTAGAATAATCTTTTAATATTTATTCTTTTATTTATTAATGATATTAATAGTATTTTATTTGATACTTCAAAGTTATAAGGATGTATGGCTTTGCATGTTACATGGAGGACAACCAAAGAAAATGTTTGGTTAGTACCCTGCTCTCGGTTATGGTAAATTTAGTTTTCTTTATAATATCATATTACACAATTTCTAATTTTAATTTATTTATACATAGGTCCTCCCAAAAAAAAATATAAACAATGGATAACAGAATTTAACTATCCATTGGGCTTTGTGAAAGTGCGGACAACGAATGGCCAGGTCTTTGAAGTGAAGGTATATGAGTTAGCAAACTTCTGTTATTTTTACAATGGGTGGTATTCTGTGGTTGAAACTTTGAAACTACAATCTGGATCGTGGCTGGTATTTCAGTATGAAGAAGCTTTATCAAGTTTCCGAATATTTTATTTCTATGACAATATTGAATTTGTTCCATCTGATTATTTTTACTACAGACCCAATGGTGATTTTGATAAACCTGATGCTATGGTATGTAGTTCACAATCTGAATTCATTATATTGATTATGGTTTGTTATTTATTTATTGTTAGTATATATATTACTAATATCTATTTTTTTTCATTTAAGCATATCAATCGTTTATTTGTACATCACAAGATGGACAATACCATTCCAAACTATCTGGTTGTTATTAGAGGTCCTGGGAAGCTTAAAGTGTTTGTTCGAATGGAAGTTTTTGACAATCAGCTTTACATAACAACTGGATGGGATCAGATTAAGAACAAATTGTTAATAACTGATGAGCATATGCTTGTGTTTGAAATGATTGATCTTCATACTTTTGATATGTTCGTTTTCAATTGTTCAAGAATACTGATTTAGTGTTGCCGCCGGAATTATATGCTGTTGTTAAGGAAGAAATTGAAGAAGACATTATCAGTATTTCTGATGCTGAAGATGTGGATGAGGTCACTAACGGCACAGAAACTAATATGCTCCCTGTAACCAGGAATGAGGAAACTATTCCAGTAGTTTTCCGTGTAGACAATCATTTTGTAAGTTTCTGTAACCAAAAAGTACTAATAGGACTTTAGGATGTATTAACCATATCATAATATTATCTTTCTTAACATAATTTGTTGTTTGTTACAGCGCATTAAAAAAGATCTTGCTATAAAAATTGGCTTGGATAAGAAGAGGTGTTTAAAGATTGTAGATGCTGAAGGTAATGTTTGGGATGTTCAAGTTGGAATCGAGTCTCCGGATGGTCGGTTTTACATAAAAAACATGAAGAAGTTTGTGAAGGACAAAAAGATGGTTCCTCGTGAAGAATATACCCTTAAGTTCGTGATGGGTAAAGGTATTTTCTTGTTTGACTGAAAGGTTGTACGGTTGGTGGAGTTAATGTTATGATGTATGGAAACAATGTTTTTTGTTTGTGGTTGTTGGTTTACTTAAAAGTCTTTTGTAATAGTTGCAACCGGCAGTTTTGACCCTATGGTTTACTTAAAAGTCTTTAATCTACTAGCCATTATAATCATTTATGTTATATAGATCAAAATATAATTATACCTATAATATATTCCTTGGGAACTCGAAATCTCATAACTATTCGAAATCTCAAGTGAACTCGAGATTCCATAACAAAGTAGAAATCTCATAAAACTCAAAAACTTGAGTTTTCGAGATTTCACAAGTAACTTGAAAGCTCACCATTTCTCGAAAACTCGTCATCTCATCAACTATTATTGTGAACTAAAATTTAGGTCGTGGCTTAGCCCCGAACCCCGTGCAAGTGGTTTGCTATTAACTAAATGGTTTTGTAAATCACTTCAATAAATTTGGATACTTTACAAAACCAAATAGCTTGACTTGAATGAGCTTTTGATGTTTCACTTATGCCTAAAGGTGTCACACCCTGTCTTTTGCGGAAGCGTATGATGTATGACTAGCTTGTTATCATTTTATTCAATCATAATAAACAACTACATGATTTAAAATGATGTTCATCCATTTAGAAAATTTTGAGTATTACAACACTTAATTACTTAAGTTTTAAAACAAAACCTTCATCTAGGTTACAATTCAACAAAAGTGGATGACATCTAAGCTTGTAGTCTACTTCTAGTTACGACACTTGCGCCCAAGATTCATCCTGTCACCTGAAATACATGTAATTTTGGAAAAACATCAACATAAAGTTGAGCGAGTTCATGCATTTTGCATACCATGTATGGAAACAGGATATGTATCTTGTTTAAAAAAAATATTCTTGTATAAATCAAGTTTTCTTGTGTACACCACGTACTAATTGAATGTTTGTACAAAGACATTAAGGCATGTGAGGACATATGGAGCATTAGTGTTGGTTCCTTTAAGGCATGTGAGGACATATGGAGCATTAGTGTTGGCTCCTTTAAGGCATGTGAGGACATATGGAGCATTAGTGTTGGCTCCTTTAAGGCATGTGAGGACTTACGGAGCATTAATGTTGGCTCCTTTACTGTGTCGATTACCCTCGACTGTGTCGATTAACCTCGACTGTGTCGATTACCCTCGACTGGGACTCCGAAGCACTACTAGGTACTAGTTCTTATTTATTTTTAAAGTGATTGATATTGGACTAGAAGCAAATTTAAAAAGATAATTAAGATTTAATTAACAATATTTTTGTGTATGATTGTGCTCTACCTCATGCTTTGGAGGTTTTTTCAGAATTTATATTTTGATTTTTTACTTTTAATTCAAAAGTTTTTCATGTTTTGTAATTTTAACCCCACAAATTTTGTTTTTTTTCTTAATTTTATCCCCAATTTTTTATTATTTGCAATTTAATCTCACAACTTTTTTACTTTGAACTTTGGTTCCTTATGCTTTTCATCTTTCGCAATTTTTCGTTTTATGGTTCGTTCTAAATTTTACGAGTTAACACGGCGCAACGTGCGTGTGTGGTTCAACATTATTTTGTTTCGCTTTACGTGTGGTTCAAAATTTTGCGAGTTAACACGACGCAATGTGAATGCGTGGTTCAATTTTTTACGTCTATTTTTCCCGTTTGATAAATACGTCGCAACGTGCAAATCATAGATCGACTTAGTGCTGATGGTCCTTAGCATTGGTGCTATTTGCAATGGTTTTATGCCTCCGTCGCAACACGATGAGGGCTTAATAATATATAATAACAATCACATCTACTCAAATATATTATAATATGGTATAGATAAAGTTAGATATTAATCTATGAAAAACCATAATCTCAAACGAGGGCTTTAACGAGCTTTTAAGTATGTTTAATATATGCATAAAATAAATTAAATTAATATTATATGAAATATAATAAAATTATATCAATGCTTGTCTCGCCAATTAAACGGGGGCTCACTTAGGTTGGTATGACGCTTAAACGTTGAAAGGTAAACTCTTTCGGTATGTAATATGTGATGACTATTGATGAAACAAAACGAGTTTCTACATCTGTGTCGTGTTTATATTTGTGTTTGTTTGACTCACATGCTCCAATCTCTATACGTTTTATAAATCGAGAGTGATGTTATTGATGCATGCTCCAATCTCTACACGTTTTATAAATCGAGAGTGATGTTATTGATGAGTTGTACCAATCAGAGAGGTTCCTAGGGATTGTCATTTAGGGGTTCACCGGGAAACTCTTGGCCAACTCCCCTTTTTCAACGAGTCTCTCTTTAGGCTAGTCGGTATGGGGTTCGGCCCCGGGTCGTCCTGGGTCAGCGACGGTCCAAACACCGTGCCCCCCCCCCGGTCCCGTCTTCCGCGTCGGATTCCTACCGTTTGTGACAAAGCAAAAGTGGTGGGCCCTTCAAAAATTGTGACCGTTGAAAATAAAAAAAAATTAATTTCTAATTAACATTAAATATTCAAACGGTAATAATTCAAAATATACCCAAATTCACTTCCATTTTTATAAATACTCACATCTTTAACTATTTTTTCACAACTTTTCACCCACTACCACCCCATCTCTCTCACATTTTATAAACCACTCTTCCCTTTTTATAAAAAAATCATCATATTTTATACCGTTTTTTACACACTACCACCCCATTTCTCGCTCAAAAATTATCATGGCTTCACCCATGTCTTCCATTTCTTCAATGTCTTCATCGGCTTCGTCTGCGTGGTATTTATCATCTTCGGAAGAGGATGACATTATGCACAACATGATTATGAACGCGGCTCAAGTCTTCATGGCGGCTGATCAAGGGTCGTCCCAACGGCTAACTAGACGAGGAAAATATAACCGAGACCAAGAAGGTATTTTACTTTTTTTTCCTTATGTTTTATATAGATTTGAAAATGTATTTATGTTTCGTTTTAAATTTATAGCCGGCCACGCTAAACTACTAGCCGATTATTTTGCCGGCGAACCCGTGTACCCAGCCGAGATTTTCCGACGTCGGTTCCGCATGAGTCGTCCACTGTTTTTACGTATTACAGGAGACATGGCCCAGTCTGATCCGTTTTTTACATTGCGGAACGACGTTAGGGGGCTAAGGGGTTTCAGTAATTTACAAAAATGCACGTCGGTCATTCGCCAACTTGCGTACGGTTACGCACCCGATGCATTAGACGAGTATATTAGGATGTCTGAAAGAACCGCACGTCGATGTTTGCACAAGTTTTGCGAATGGGTTGTCAAATTGTATAGCAAGCGATACCTGCGGAAACCGAACACAAACGACGTTCAAAAATTATATCAAGCACACGAACAGAGACATGGTTTCCCAGGAATGCTCGGGAGCATTGATTGCATGCACTGGCCGTGGCAGAACTGCCCAGTCCAATGGCAAGGTCAGTATACTAGGGGAGATCATGGACATCCGACTATTATTCTAGAGGCGGTTGCGTCACAGGATCTCTGGATCTGGCATGCTTTTTTTGGTCTACCCGGTTCGCTCAATGACCTTAACATCATATACTAGTCACCGATATTTGAGGATGTAGTGGCGGGTACAGGTCCAGACACAAGCTTTACAGTTTCGGGGGTGGAATACATGCGAGGTTACTACCTAGGCGATGGGTTATACCCAAAGTACTCGACAATCGTTAAAACTATTCCACACCCGACAGACGACAAAAGAAAAAAGTTTGCGAAGTTTCAAGAGGGTGCGAGAAAAGATATTGAACGGACTTTTGGTGTTCTACAAAAAAATGGCACATCATTGAACATCCAGCACGTTCGCAAACACCAAAGAGGTTACGACACATTATGTACGCTTGTATCATCCTTCATAACATGGTCATTGAAGACGAAGGTAGAGCGATATGCGAGTACGACGAAGACGCGTCAACTGGAAATTCTGTTCCAGTTAGTGCGGAACAACAAGATTTGAACATGTTCGCTCTACGTAACGAGTACACACATCATAACATACAAGCGGACTTGGTGGAGTACATTTGGAACAACGCTCAAAACGAACCCGGCCACGACATGGAAGACGAAGACTAGTTGCTTCTTTTAATATATTAGGATATTTTTAAGTTTATTTTTTTTTAAGTTTATGTTTTTTTTAAGTTTATGTTTTTTTTTAATTTTTTTTTAAGTTTATGTAATGTTTTTTAATATTAATGAAAATATTTTGTTACTTTATTTGTTAAATATTAAAAAAAAGTTGAAGATTAAAAAAAATAAAAAAAACATAAAAGTGGTGGAGGATGATGACTAGGACCATCTTACCATGCCCTCTAGTTTTGGAGGATGGACCATCCTTAAGAGGATGATGACGTGGAGCCTACGTGACGGATCATCCTCTAAGGATGATCCATCACCATACCGAGTAGCCTTATATCTCGTTGTTGTCCATCTCTATGCAGATATGTGTTTGTACGGTTGTGTGTGTGTTTTGAAAAGAAGAGAAAGGACACGTGGGAAAGGATAAAACAAAGCAACAACAGATTGTGTATACTGCTTTAAGAGCATTCACATCCAATCCACTAAAAATATACATACATTCCACTAAAAAACAACTCCTATATCAATATATTTCCACTAAAAACAAACACTTTTTCTCTCTCCTTTTCAATATATATTACATTTTCTATCTCTTCCACTCACAACCACTTTCAATATATATTAAAAAAGTATAGGGGGTGAACAGTGTCCCCCCAAATATACAGATGAACAGTAACATTTTCTCTCTCCTCCACTCACAACCACTTTTTATACTTCTTATATTTTAAAAACCCCACACACAGATTTTGGTGGTTTGAATGAGAATGCTTGTACGATTAGCTACGGTAGCAACTCTTTCACAAAGAGAAATTGCTAAATAATGGATAGTAAATAAATTATCGAATACATTTCATTTATTAATTCCTTAATATATTTCATTTATTTGTGTCATTTCATTTCATCTCAATCTACCAAACCTTTGATATAAAAATTGATTATGTGAACTTAGTAGGATATGTAAGGCTAGAGGGTATGGGGTTCGTCCCCACCTCCGTCGAGCTCCGGCGACGCCGGCAGACCATCCCGCCCCACCCCTGTCGAGCTCCATCCCCGTCCTCTCCGTCGGGGTCTTGACGTTGGAGACGATCCTCCAATGGTGGGCCCCCCTTTAATTGTTACCGTTAAATACAAAAAAATTAATTTACCTGATTGAGGGGGTGTTTGGGATTCCTTCTCAAAAACAACTTATTAACTTATATAAGTCATAAGTTATAAGTTAGAATTTCTAACTTCTCCAAAACAACTTCTCCACACACAAAAATAACTTTTATAAGTTAAACCAAACACTCTAAAAACAACTTATTAACTTTTATAAGTCAATAAGTTATAAGTTGCTCCAAAATAAGCTAACCCAAACACCCACTGAAGATCTGTGCAGAAATGAAGAAGAGGGAGCTGTGCATAAATGAAGAAATGAAGCTGTGCAGAAATGAAGAAGGGGGAGAGTGTTGGTAGGGTAATAAGACAAGACAGCCAGATTTCCAAATTTTACCCTCATCTCTATCTATATTTCCAAACTTCACCCCTAACTCTATCCATATTTCACCCTTGTCATATTTTAGCAATAAAACAAATGTCAGTATATTAAAGTTGTTTTCTTTATTTTACAAAAAATTTAAAAACTGGTTTAAAAAAAAATAATGAAAAAAAAGATTAAAAAAAAACATAAAAGTGGTGGGGAGGACTATGACTAGGACCATCCTCCATACCCTCTAGTTTTGTGGGATGGACCATCCTTGAGAGGACTATGACGTGACGTCTAGGTGGCGGATCATCCTCCCTTGGAGGACCATCACCATACCCTCTAGCCTAAAGAACCGGTCTAGTTAAAATACTTGAATTAAACCGAACTACTCATGAAGTATTCAAAATCCATTATTAGAAGTTGAATTAAATTGAGCTTGAGCCTAAGTATGAACTCATTTAACAACAACTCGTTTAAATCCTAGCTTAATTAGGATTGTGAGTCAGTTATTTATATATAATACGTAATTACATTGATAAATATTTCAATATATATATATAATATTTATAGTGAAAAAAAGTAAACAACATCTATATAGTCAGGTATAACTAAAAAACTAAATAATCTATCTATACTATATAATAAAAGAAACCACTTTTGGGACACTTGTCGTCATACTAGGCCATCTCTTATAGATAATTATTATTTTAGCTTAATCTCTTCTAATTAATTATAGAGAACCCTCCTATTAAATATTATTTAGTTTAATAATAAATAAATAAATTAGCTGATAAATAAATCGTTCAAAATAATAAAAATAAAAATAATAGTTTTTTATGAACGGCATTTATAGATAGGGTATAAAAATGATAAGTGTTGAATTAACTTTATTATTTTATTAAGTAAAAAATATAATCACATCACTATAATATATTATTGAAATGAACAAATTATTTAAAAAAAAAATATGAGGTGGCCTAAGAATAAGATGGAATGGAGCAGGGTTTGAAGCCCATGGCCTATTATGTGGCCCACGGCAAACAGCCGTATCCTTTTCTTTCTGTGCAAACAGGTTCCGAGAAAAAAGGATCAGTTCACCGTTTTTCACGTAATTAACAATTAAGCCAACTATACTTTTTTATTTTTGTGTTAACTCTTAACTCAAACTCAAATACAGTAATCACTATGTTTATATGATATTTATAAGAACTATCACCGCAATCACCCCATCCATCGTATATCGAGTATATCCGTTAGTTTTTTAAAGATATAATTTTTTATTAGATTTATTCAACCCGTGTAATAAATGGGGTTTTTTAAAGATATAACATTTTTATTGTTTAATATACAAAATTACATTTATGCAACTCGTGTAATACACGAGGTTTTTAAAGTTATAACTTTTTTTATTATGTAGTATATAAAATTAGATTTATTCAATCCATATAATACGTAGGGTTTATAAAGATATAACTTTTTTATTGTTTGGTATATAAAATTACATGTGCTCAACCCGTATAACACATGAGGTTCTTAAAAATGTAACTTTTTTTCATTATTTAATATATAAAATTAAATTTACTCAACCCGTACAATACACGGAGTTCTTAAAAATACAACTTTTTTATTATTTAATATATAAAATTACATTTATTCAACCCATGTAATAAATGAGATTTTTAAATATATATTGTTTTATTATTTGATATATATAAAATTACATTGATTCAACCCGTGTAATACACGGGGTTCTAACCTAGTATATAATAAATAAAACAAACAAATATTATAGAAAATAAGCTTGTAAAATTATTCAAGCAACTTATATATAGCTTGATTACGTAAGAAAACAAAATTTATTCCTTTTTATAATTAATCACTTAAAATAATATTAGTGTATAGCACTTTGATACCCTAGCGTTGGTATATGTTCATACTCGTGCATTTAAAGAACATCTTGTGGCTGTAGTTTAGTGGTAAGAATTCCACGTTGTGGCCGTGGAGACCTGGGCTCGAATCCCAGCAGCCACACTACAATTTTTTTCTTACTTTGTTGCAATTTCTTTTTCTATTTTTTCAATGGAACTCAAACGTACAACTTATGTGGACTAAAAAAAACTTTTAAATGTTAAATCTATAAAGACTGTAGCTTACAATTTAAATTTATTTTATGTTATTGTTAAAATTAAATAAACTATCGTTTAAAAAAAATAAACATAACATTAAGTTTTTTTTTTTTTGCTTTAAAAATTGTTAACTATCAAATGATCATGCTTAGACATTGATTAAACACCGGCAACCGTTCTCTTTTATTTAAACCTCTCCATACCGCTTGAAGCTTAAAAATTGAAGTTACATCATCCAAGTACGTTTGAATCTTGAAAGCCAGTTAGTACACCTTAATGGCTTAAGACTAACAAGCGTTACGAGACTCTATATAATACGTGTCGTGAAACCTGTGTACCAAAGTGTATCTTGAAGGTTTGGTACGAAGCTCTAATCAAATCTCACATTTGAATTATGCACATCATCAAGTTTGAGACTAAGCTAACTGTGTTTCATGTTGAACACATATTAAAAACCTCCCCTAAGATTTGTGTTCAATACAAAACCATAATCTTAATCTGCACAACACATGATAACATATGTGGAAGCCTAATAAAAGCATATGATCTAAGCCCACAATGGAGATGGAATTCATACGTGTTTGTCGCATGCGTTCTTCGGCGAGTCGGTTGACCTACACATGTGTATAAGAACCAGAGGAGGGTCAAGAGGGTCCTTGAATATTTGTTGGATTTTTATATATGAAATCCGAGATTTTTTTCTAGAAAAAAAATATATGTTAGACCCTTTATTATAGCCGGTAGATAAAATATCCTTATGATGACTCTCCTATAAAGAAGTTAAGAGGTTATGGTTTCACCACTAAATGCATAGATTATATTACCTACAAATTTATAGGTTATATTATAAACAAACAATAAAATTATTTATTCATATATCTTTTATTTCAGGAGAGAGGAGTAATAACCATTATATTTATATCCCTTTTATTTTTAATATTTTAACTATCTATTTGCAATATATAGTGTTATGAATTGATCCCTTATGTAGAACTTCAATTTAATGTTTTTGTTAAAATTGTTTATTTCTAAGACACTATTTGCAATATATAGTGTTATGAATTGATCCGTTATGTAGAACTTCAATATAGTGTTTTTGTTAAAAAAATGTTTATTTCTAAGACACTATTCGCAATATACAGTGTTATGAATTGATCCCTTATGTAGAACTTCAATCTACTGTTTTTGTTAAAAATGTTTATTTCTAAGACAATAAGGTTGTGGGGGTGGGGGTGGGTGGGGGGGGGGGGGGGTAGGGATGGTAGTTTGGGTTATGGATTGCCATAAATGACATTATTTATGTGGTACATCACCCCTCTCTCAATCCATGCGTGGTGAACATGGATATTTCCATGCCGATCACGAGCCTCCTTGAATTAATTAGAAGAATTTGATTGGTGGTGGAGGTTGGTGGGGGTGAGGGGGTCATAGACCATACCATATATGGAGGTGGATGAGGATGGTGGAGTAATGTAGCATTGACGCAAAGGGTGGTGATGATGATTAATAACATCACCACACCACATAGCCTAAGTAATAAATATTATGGGGTGAGAACATGTACAAATGAAATTAATCTATTAAGCGTACAAGTAACTAAATTAATTATTATTACTTTATAGTTTTAAACGGAGGTAATTACACTACAATAAATGTTAACATTTATTACTCTAGTTCAAAAAATATAGAGTAAGAAGAGTTACCCTAATGTTAACATAATTACTCTATTTATTTGTATGCTTATGTCTTAAATCTGTTTGTATTTATTCTAACACTAACAAAAGTAAAAAAAAAAAAAAAAAAAAAAAAAGTGGTTGCGTGTATGAAGTGTGCAACCAAAATCGTTTCCTTACGTGTTCAAATCTTAAATTTGAGTTTGCATGATGCATACCACAACAAACCGAGTATTATTTGCTACTTCCCACTTTGTTAGTGTCACACACTCACATGCTAAAACTAAAGGGGTCTTCACAATTAAGTTAAAACCATAATGCTAAAACTAAAGGGGTCTTCACAGTTAAGTTAAAACCATAAATTTGTTTAAACTGGTGATTGGTTTGTTTTGTGGTTGTTTTTTTACTATTGGTCGGTGGGTTTCAAAATTTCATAATGTAGCAAACATTTTGTTTATTTTTTTTACCATTGGTCGGTGGTTTTCAAAATTTAATAACGTAGCAAACATTTTGCTTATAGTTTATACCAATAACCAACCATATAAAACGCGACCAGACCGAATATATAAAGTTATTGAATATAGGGTAAAGTTAAAATGACGCAATTAAAGAAAAAACACAATGTTAAATAAAAAGACAAAATGATCTGGACAAAAATTCTAAAATCTACAAGCTAAAAATCCAAAAGCGAAAACCTAAAATCTCATATCGTAGAGTTCGACGAGACAGTCCCAGTGCCGTTTGAATGAGTTCGACAAGATAGTCTCAGTCCCTATACCTAAAACTTCCTATTTCTAGGAGAATATGTATTTGAATCTTTCTAATTGAATACATACATACATTAATGGACTTAAAAAAAAAAAAAAAACTTGTTTTAAAAATCCTCATCCAGTGTTTTCTTTGTGCTCAGATTTCCTCTCTAAAGATAATCAATTATGTTGATTCTTGATAGTATGTCGATTTTGTAGTTAAAGAGAGTTGAAAACCGCATATCCAGAAGTACCCCCACCAATTGTATATTTCTTTAGAAAAATTTCACAGATCATTATATAAATAACTATATTCACAAATCATTATATAAATAACTATATCCACAATACAAAAAATATCAAACCTATATATTAATTATTTTCTAAAAAAATTCCCAATCTTTTGTAATAAAGCATATCATGATAATCAAACCCTCCCTTCAAACCAAAACTGATTTGATCAACAAAAAGTGGAAAAAAATAGTTTAGTTTTCTATTAAAAAAAGTAAGACCAAGCTTATAAAATATAAAATAAAACAAATTGTTATAAACCATTGTTGAATGAGTTTCCCAGCGGGTGTCACAACATTATTATTTATTATATAGTAAGAGTAAGCAGGTGTTACTTTGGTTGGTTACTATCAAAACCAAACCTATATAACTAATATTTTACTTTTCAGATCTTATAAGGTTACAAACAATTCAGTTTCTTTGGTTATACAAGAAAAGGGTTCGGTTAATTAACCATCGCCAACTTTAGGCCTGGGTAGTTGACAAATCTGATAAAGTTTTTAGGCTAAATAGAAGAGTTAAATTCCATTTTAGTCCCTGTGGTTTGGGCCTTTTTAGTCCAAAGGTTTCATTTTTCGCCTGTGGGTCCAAAAAGGTTTCACCGTTGCCATTTTAGTCCACTGGGAATTTGGTCATTTTATATATAATTCTGTTAACTAGAAGGGCAATTCGGCCATATAAAATGACCGAATTGCCCTTCTCGATAACAGAAATAATGAATGAAGTTAACCTAGTCGACTAAAATGGCAACGGTAAACCTTTTTGGACCCACAGGCGAAAAATGAAACCTTTGGACTAAACTGGCAAAATGACCCAAACAACAGGGACTAAAATGACAATTAACTCTAAATAAAAAAAAAAAAACAAACAAACTTGTTAATCTATAAATAAGAAAGAAGAGACAAGTAATATTATATTATTTATAAGACATCTACAAGTATACTTACTTCCATATATTCGGGTCTCCTTAACTTGGGTTCTTATTTAAACATTGATCATTATTGCATGATATAAAGTACCTAATGAAATATGGATTATTATTAACTCATACCTCCTAAACTGGGACGACTTTCAGGGTCAACTATTCCAGCAATAAGGGCAATCAACACCCATACCATGAGAATCCCAACAACTGCAGATCTTAATACCCGCTCACACCCTTCATTCGCGTAACCAAACTCATGATCCGGACCTAATCTTTCAAATCCCGTTCCATCTAACTGTCGGTTGTTGGTAATTTCGTCGAATTGAGGAAGCTGCCTGTGGGAATTGCTAAGCTTTGAGCATCTTGAGCATGCACATTCTCCACCTAGATATGACGGGAATGTTTGGAGGTACTCTGAGAGGGTGGTTTTGTACGCTCGCCCTACTATTTTAAGCTTTTGTCGGGTTGCAGGTCTGAGAACCTAATATAGGACTTGGTAAGTAAGTATATCATAACATTAGGTCTGTAAATGAACCGAATGAACACGAACAGACGTATGTTCGTGTTCATTCATTTAACTTTAACCGAACACCAACATATAATTGAACACAGTTCTTTTTGTTCATGTTCGTTCATTAAGAAAATGGGCATGTTCGTGTTCGTTTATGTTCATTCGTTTAAAACTTAAACGGCAGTTCATGAAAGGTAAACGAACATAAACAAACTTAAACAAACAAACAAACTTAAATGAACAGAATTTAACAGACAATAAACAACACAAATGAACAAACATAAATGAACACAAATGAGCATAATTTACTAAACATACACGAACATAAAGTAACTTTTTATATAAATTAGTGATTAATTACGATAAATTCAATTGGAAATCCCATTTTTATTACTTGAAAGTCCAATTACCAATTAGTTATGTTTATATAAGTAGTTAGAAAGTTTCTTTTATGTTAAGTACTTTATATAAATATAACTACTTATGTATTTTAATTGAAACGAACATAACAAATGAAAATAAACAAACATAAATGAACGGACATAAATGGACGAACAAAACGTGTGTTCATGTTCGTTCATTTATTAAATAAACGAACTTCCTATCGAACAAGTTCACGAAGAGTTCATGAACGTTTGGTTCGTTTACATGCCTACATAACATATTGATTTTGTGTGATAAAAACCTATAAATATGTATGGAGCTTACTTGAATGAAGGTTTGTGCAATCACTCTACCAACCGGAGGAAGCCGGATAACAAACAAACAGCCGAGACGATTGGGATAGTTTTCTTGCAGAGTAACCGAACACGATCTAAGTAGTTGCATCGGGAATCTTAGGGACAATCCTTCACAATCCACCAATACTGTGATCTGCGGATTTTCCGCGTCAACCAAATGTAATATTCCGTGTTCCACCTGAGATACTGTGACCACATATATTATTACCGTTTTTATCTAAATTTTGACAAAAATATACATCGTTTAATTAAATGTGAACATACCAATTGCTTGTGCAAAACGAGGTCTTTCACTAGGTGGCAAGCTGATGCAAGCAACGAGACGAATGATAAGACAGGGGCGGTTTTTAACGTCAGATCCATGCCAAAACACCATATTTGAAAACATATCGAGTTCTTCTTCTGAGAGAATTCTGTACGTCTCTCGCCAACGTATTGACTTTTTGACTAATGTAAGCAAACATGAAAAATCACCATTTGCGGCAGTATGAAACCTACAAAGCTCATCCTCGTTTATTCTGCATAAACATCAGATTTCATCTTGTTATACAGTTTTTTCTCATCATCACTATATCAATAATACTCTTAGCATGTAATAAATATCGTAATTATTATTACTAAATCACCTTTCTGGCAAATGAACACCTTGGTTGTCCAGCTCTCTGTAAAGATCAAGCAGCCAATCTGAAGACGTTTGATGTGGCTGAGCTTCACCATCGTCCCTGTAAACGATATGTCAAAACAAACATGAACGGATGATGCATTATTTGACTGTTTTAAAAAAATGTAAACAAAAATGATCATACTTCTTCACATACCTCCTATCTATAGAGGCCTGTGTAGGAGGCAACTCGGGTCGTGATTCTGGAACCGCATCATGATCACTTCTATCTGAATTCTCTGTATCATCTGAATCAAAAGTGTTTTGTCCAGAGTGATTAGAGAAAGTTGTTGCAATAGATAGCACTAGTAATGGCCTTGATAACATCTAGAAGCAAGAGATTAGTGAAGTTAGAAATATCTCGATTACTTGATGAGCAACTAGACAATTGAAAATGATATACAGGTGCCTTTCAGTTATCAACTGAGGAGGTACGGTGTGCTAAATAAACCTATATGTAAGGTTAATCGTTATTTTTCACTAGACGGGTACCCGTGCGATGTGGTGGGAAACACAAACACTATTAGGTTGTGCATGGTTCGGTCGGTGTGATTATTATCCTCGACCGAAGTCATCAATTAGTCTTTTTTATTTACCAATCGGTTGTCGGTTAACCAGTTCTGTTTATTCGGTTAGATTGATGGTTTTTGGTTCAGTTCGTTTAGTTTTGGTTAATAGCCAAAACCAAACTTGGGCTAAAACTTTTGCTTAGAAACACATGGAATTGAGGGATAAATACATGAATAGATGTATAAATACATGAACAGGAGGTATAAAAACCATAAATATATGAAAATATGAATGATTCAGTTTGGTTAATTTTGGTTAAACGAGGGCGCAAAAAGATCGATAACCAGTTTTTGGTTAATTTCGATTCGGTTTCGTCTGTTTTCGGTACAGTTATTGTTCACCCTAGACACTGTTAATCACGTAACATATTAACTTTTTTAATTAAGAAAACTATAACAATACTATACTCAAATTATAGCGAATAAAATGCTCGTTTTTGTTGTGTAGTTCAAAAAAATAGTAACGAACGAAAAAGTTATGGCCATCTAAAAATCTGGAGGTAGTTAGTTTTTTATAAGGGGGAAAAGTGTAACTACTAACTAATTATCCATAATTTGGTTAAAGATGAGGGAATGAAAGTGTAATTAAAATAAGGGGATTAAAGTGTAATTAGAGTTTGAAAGACTAATTTAACCTTATTTTAGGGTTGTACATTATGCATAAAACTAAAAATAGTTCTTAACTTTTGGGTATCTTAGAATACCCTTCCCTTATGCATTATAATATAGTACAGATAATGAAGCATGACATATTGGTATTACATCTTAAGGGTTGGGTTCATTTCAGAACTCTAAATAATTGCAGAACTTTCAGAACTCCTAATAAACAATCATTTTATATATATTTTTTTGCATTTAGGATCTTTTTATCATCTATTATATGTAATTTTATGATTACATACATGTTAAAAGTAGTTTACGTATGTCTAATAGCCAAATTATATATATGTGTAATAACTAATTACATATATGTAAAAAAACTAGTTTACATATGTGTAATTATAAATTTACATATAAAAAATGATAAAATTACTCTTAACATGTAGATAATCATAAAAATACACATAATAAATGATAAAATTATCCTAAACATAAAAATATATAAATAAAAAGATTGTTTATTAGGAGTTCTGTGAGTTCTGTAAATATTTATGGTTCTGATATGATCCTTACATCTTAATCCATAAACCGTGATAAAGACAAACCTGCACCCCTTTAATCAATTTACTGAACGGGTCCCATTTTTGGAGCCATTTCAGCGGTGGATAGCAGAGAACTTGCAAAGCCTGAAGACCGGACCATACAAAAGGGTACCGGGCCTTTGATAATCTCCTTACGGCCTCCAACGCACCAACTTTCAGTAAAAACAACGTCACGTCAATCGCAGCCGATTTTCTCATTTTCCCGCTGTTAATTAATAAAGGTATTTTCTTTAGAGATACGTGTGAAAGAGACTTGGAGCCAGACGCGTCCAAAGTTAATGTGGAATCTTTTCTGCTGGTCGTGGAGCCTGCTGCTTTATGGCTTGTGGTTGGAACATGATTTCGAAATGAATCTTCCATTATTAAGAGAACTGATTAAGTGATCTTGTAACTCAGGAAATAAGGTGAACGATATTTCTAGAATTGAAAACCGAAAGATTCATTTTCAAGCTGTTAAACGTGATCTTCAAAGGAACTGTATAAACTGTCTTGTTGGATATCTAACGTTTAAGTGAAATCTTGTGGTGGTCATCAATCTGCAAGCACATGAAATTAGCATACTTATGATGACATTCTGATATATCTTACTTTAAATGAATTTTAGGAGATATAATGCTTATGAGACATAAAATAACTGGATCAGGTTTAAAACAAACACGTCACTTATAAAAGAAAACAATATCAATCTGAATATTTCTTGTACGCCAAAAAAATTATTTCCAAAATATAATTCGAGTATAAGGCTGTCTAATTACACTTTTCAGAGTGGATTTAAATGTTACAACAACTATCTAATTTCACTTTGTCTAATGTACATTAATTCAATCAAATCCATTTCATTTATTTGTCTGTTTGGTTTGCAACTTTACAGTCATACTATTAACTTGAGTTCATGAATCTAATTAGAGTAAATTGCCAAAATCGTCCCTGAGGTTTGGGTATGTTTGCCATTTTCATCCAAAACAACTTTTTTGTATCATATAGTCTTCATTTTTGGGATTTTTTTGCCATTTTCATCCAAACGTCTGACTTTTTTTTTCCAAAATTGTCCCTGAGATTTGGGATTTTTTGTCATTTTCATCCAAATGTTTGATAGAAAAAATAAAGCAAATTAGATGTTTGGATGAAAATGGCAAAAAAATCTCAAAAGTGAAGGACTATATTGTACAAAAAAGTTGTTTTGGATGAAAATGGCAAACATACCCAAACCTCAGGGACGATTTTGGCAATTTACTCATCTAATTAAGTATTTCCTGGTGCTTTGTCTCCCAAAAAGGTTTAGATTGGACTTTTAGGTGTTATAAAGCATTTAGAATTTCAATAGCTAATTCAATTATTTTGAGAGTAGAACCATAATATCATTGCATTTAACTATATATAACAACGTAATACAACAATCAAACATATGGAGTGAAAAAAGCACCTCCAAGCAGAAACTAACTGGAGAGGAAACTTAGCGGCCTCTACTTATTCCTGCTAAAATACTACCTAGAACACATTCACGGGTGTATATAAATAGTACATTGTACAAATATGCTATCTTGATTCAACACAGGTTGTCTAGTGATACGATCCCGAACCTAGCTGACCCTAACCCGCAAACCCGACCCGGTCAAAAAGGCCGAAAGTGGAGCACGTCTTCTAGTTGGTTGAAGAGCAAGACTATTTCAAATTAGTTGAATTGTTTTCATTTCCCACGGCATGCATGTAACTAGGACCACTCATTGCATTTCTCCACTACTTGCATTAATTTAGGAACACTTCATAGCACTAATATATCCTTATAAATTGTAATCCATTTTGCATTGAATAAAAAGAAGAAAAATTACAGAAAACACTTGTCTTTCATCTCTAAATTTCTTGGAGCTTAACCCCCTCTAAGGGTTATCTATCTTTGGAGCTTGATCCACTCTACGGATCCCTATCATCTAGCCAGAGCGATGACTAAGTAAGTAAGTGACAAGCTGCCAGCCCTACGTTCGTTAGGGGCCGTTAAATCTATAACTAAAACCGACACCGAAAGATATACATATAGCAAAAGAAAAGGTGAAACTGTAAAAATAAGAAAACCTTAACTACTGGATTGATTATTTCATCTCCTTTAATAAATTTTCCAATACAGCATTGTACTGAAACAGAATTCCAGATTAACATGTGAATTACAAAGTAGATCCACTAATTAGATTATATTAAACAACAAACAATCATCCTAAACAGGAAAGCTCACAATTACAGCAAACCCTAAATTTTCAAAGCTACATGTTATCATAAATCACAGATGATCATATCAAATAATATCAATTTTAAATCTAAATCAACAACAATCATACATACATTCATAGGAAAATAGGAAGTTTCTATTACAACATCTGGACGGAAAGAATAGGGGAAACAGATAACAAATCGTAATTTTGACCTTGAACAGCTGAATAGATTGAATAATGAATCAAATCAATTGATCTTCGATTGAAGACAAAGAAATGGAGTAACCGTCTGGTGATCTGAGTGAATTTCGTGGGGGGCTAACTAGTGAGAATTTGTTTTGTTTTGGTTTGGTTTGTTTGTTTCGCGCTGTCTGTAGGTGAAACCATCCACGTCAAGGGGCCAGTTGGCTATCAACCTCCTTATTTAATTCACATTAATAAAATTAGGTTTTATCCCGCTTTCAAAAGACATGCACTAATCGTCTTTTGTCTTAATTGTTGAGTGTTATGTGTCTTATATCCAAGGTTTGATGCAAAACTACTATCGAGCCGGGGTCTCACTGGAAGCAGCCTCTTTATTCCTATGGGGTAGAGGTAAGACTGTCTACATTTTACCCTCCTCAAACCCTACCTTAGCTATGCTATTGGTGGGATTTACTGAGTATTATGATGATGATTAATAAAATTAGGTTTCAATTATTATTCATAGCTTTTCGTATGTAACACTAACATTTTGACATCTATCACAAACCACGTTAAACTAATGTTAGATAATTATTTTAATCAAATCTCCATCACAACTCAAGATGAAGAATAATAGTAGTTATAAGGTCATGTCATTGTCTCGTTGTTGTCACATCATCGATTGGCACGTAAACACTGTCATAGGTGGAGCGTTGCAGTGGGAGTGGGTCATAGGCTTGGGGCAGATTGTGAATATGTGCAAGAAGAACTGGAAATGTTATGGGAGTGAATGGGGGCATTGGGGGTTTGGCAATGAAACCACCAATGTTTTAAAATCTGGATTTTACACCGTATTTGATTGGGCTCAGAAACAGTTTAACCAAGTATATCGGGCGGTTCAACCGGGTGTACCGGACGGTTTAACCGGTTCTACCAGACGGTTCAACCGGTACCATCAGCCGGTTTGAACCAGTTTTTAAAACATTGGGAACCACAACATGGTGGCATTGTTGGAAGAAAATGAATGATGGTTGATTACAAAGTTTATAAGTTTTAAAGGTTTAAAGTATCTGACAACTTTAAAAACATTATTTACTATGGTTTTTCATATTATATAATACATTTATATTTATATTTCCGATTCAATTGAGTAAACGTGCATAATATATTACAAACACCAGCCCAAATGGGTTGGTGTGTCGCTTGTAAGAACATTAGATCACAAAAATAAGTCTACAAGAGATTAAAACGTTTTAACGAGTGCAAATGTGAAAGGAAATATGTAATCTTAAATGTCTTATTATAAAATTGTTGCAACTTTTTCATTAAGAAACCTTAGAGGGTGGAAAAATTTAACGGCGTTAATAGTGTTGAATTGATGAGTTAGCGTTTGATGGGCTTCATGCTAGCAGTGTAACACCCCGTGTTTTCGAATGTCAAAGTCAAAGTCAAAGTCCAAGTCAACTTTGACTTTCTTTGACTGTAGATAGTCGATTTTGTGTTTTAGTTGTATTATGTGGAGTAAGTGTTGAAATCAGCAAGAACCGAAGTAATCGAATGTGTTTTAATGCGAATCGAGCTACGACTATGAATGATAGGAAGTAACAATGCGATAAAGATAATCAATCAATAATCAAACTGATCTAACAATCAATCGAACTCGAGACTCGAATCATGCGAATTTTGGTATTATTATACGTGTGTGTGTGTGCCTTATGTGTTATTTGCGCGTGCTTACTTTATGTGTGGTGTGGTATTCAAGCAAATCAATCGAAAATCGAATCGAAACTCGAAAAGCAATCAAACTCAATCAAAACCGACATCGAAACGTAACTTATGGAAGATTGTATGTTAGATATAGTGGTTGGGATTAAAAGTAATTTGACTAGGAACTCTATCGTATCCGTATCATCGTTCATCGAAATCGAAACGTCGAAAATCGTCGCAAAAATACCCGAAGTGCGTGGCGGATCGAACAGGAAGCATCCTGATCGAACAGGCCAGCCGATCGGCTAGCACCTTGCCAGCCGATCGAGCAGCCCACTCGATCGGAGTTCCCAGCCGATCGGCTGCCACTTTCCTCTTTTGGAGCCTATAAATAGGGCTGTCGTTGTCATACTTTCCATTTTTGGAAAGCTCTGACCGAACCAGCCATCTTCTTCACCTTTTCTCAGATTTCTCTCAATCCTGGTAAGTTTTCACTCTAAATCTTGTACGTTCTTAATCATTACTTGATTCTACACCTTTCTATCTTTCAAAACTTGGATTCTAACCGTGAAATCACCAAGATCTAAGTGTTCTTGGGTGATGTCATCATGGTGTTCTTGAAGAACATCATGTTTTGGCCTCATTCCACTATGATTAGCTTAGATCTAACCGATTTCAACATAAAAAAGTTAAGATCTATCATAGATCTAAACATTTTCATGATGTGAAGGATTGAAAGAAGGATTTCCAACTTTCTTTCAACTCTTTTACACTCAATGCTTTCAAACCGATAGAAACGGAGCTTGAACCGGCTAACTAATCATTCGAACGGTTAAAAGGTTCAAGATTCGGGTTCTATGAGCAAGGTTCACCGATTTCGAGTTAAACTCTAAACCGACATTCCAAACCGTTCAACCGGCCGGACTTGGGTGATTCCTGTTCGAGCCAAGGGAACAGGTAGGAACGAGGGTTATCATGGTTCAACACGTTGTCAAGATGCCTTGAAAGAATGACAAATAAACAAACAATCAAGTGTTAGACGAAAGGCCGACCAGGTCAGAAATGTTGGCCGAACGGCTAGGCTGTTCAAACAGCCCAGCCGATCGGACATACCAGCCGATCGACCGGGCCAGCCGATCGGCTAGCACATGGTTCCACATTTTCCGAACTTTCGAAGTATAGTATTGACAAAGTAATGTTCAACCAAATGAGTCGCTCGATTGGTAAACATTACTGTTCGGATCATGAGATACTATGCTTCAACACTTAATCATTTTCACAACTTGTTTGTAGTAGAAAATGTCAGCCGATCGAACAGACTGTTCGATCGAGTAACATTCAGTTGAGGACTAACTTGAAGCTCCTAGCCGATCGAGTGAGCTAGCCGATCGAACGAACCGTTCGATCGAACGACTTGAAAAGGTAGGAACACTTCAGTGTTCTCAAATACTGCAACAAAAACTTCAAAGGTTCAAATCCTCTAACACAAACACACTAGAGGAAGAAACAATCCACTCGAATGGTTCAGCCGATCGAGCCAACCGGCCGATCGAACAGGACTGTCCGATCGGATATACCAGCTGATCGAACAGGCCGTCCGATCGAACCTGCCGTTCGATCGACCAGCCCATTCGATCCATCCATACTTGTTTACTTTTCCGCGATACTTATCGTTATGCTATCAAACTATTCAGGCTAATCTTACTCTCAGCGCTCCCTTCAATCCACAATCAATCACTGTGAGTATACTCGATCCCTTTTTGCTTTTAGCACCTTTGGGTATTACATACGTTACCTATCAAATCACAATCAAACACAAACTATTTGAACGCTAACCAACTTGCATGTGCTATCTGACTAAATGAATGCTGTTTATTATGTTTACACGTGGAGTGCTATCTACCTGCCTTAGCAACATAGTACTATAGTTTGGACTCAGCACCCGTTCACACGGGGGTTGTTAAGGACAAATACTTGCATGGATTACGGTGGTAATCATGTATTGCGAACCGTCTCGGATGGTCAACCCGCAGTCGTTGGTACCGATGGTCCCATGTCGATAATTAACATGCATCGTTTTCCTCTGTGTACGTGCCTGGTTATGCGTAAACTATTCGAACTCTATATGCTACTATCAAACTTGTGTGCTCACCTTTACATTTTATGTATTGACTTTATTTTAACGTATGTGACAGGTAATTAGGATGCTTACTTGCTAGGAAAGCGAGGCAATAATAAAGCTTTAGAGCCCATCTAGCAGTTGTAGGTCGTAGTCTATCTAGGGGTCTCTAGAAGCGAATAAACTATAGCCATGGAGCCGTTGGAGTTGTTCGATCAAGCATCTATGGCATTAGTTGTCTGTAGATCTTGTCCGGACGAGTCTTAATGACTCTGGGCAGTACTTTTAAACATTTGGTTTGTAATAAAGTAAATCTGAGTTGTCGAAACAGTACTACTTGTTTAGTTGTATTCTATGATAACTTGTTTATTTATTTGGGATACGGTATGGGACGTATCACTTAACTGAATTTGTAATAATAGTTGTTGTGGAAACTTCTGGACAATCTGTTTCGCTCAGTGCCGCGCCCCGATGATTCCGCCATCGGTTGGGGTGTGACAGATTGGTATCAGAGCCATAACTATAGGGAATTAGGCAGACACGACCTAGTCCGGGTCGCTGTCTTAGAGACCTAGACTATAGTTAGGAACCATCAGACCCAGTTTATGTGCTTATTCTGCAATCCTTCACTATCACTGCACTCGAAATTTTAATTAACGTCAGGCGATTCAGTCAGGAATAGGTGTGAAAACCGTAAACTCCCGATCAAATTGGCTGACTTGTGTTGATTTTATTCATTTGTTCATGCTTATCCTACTATTTTCACTTAAGGAGAATTGTACCAAATCAGGAGTGAAACCCTCATTTTGATGGAAATTCTTCTTAAATTTACAAAAAAAAAAAAAAAAACAAGGAAGAAATTGCTAAGCCAAGGGGTGAAACCCTAACCTTAGCAGTTTGTCCTAAACTTTATCTATCTTACCAAGGCTTCGACGGACTCCAACAACCTGAACTCACAAGTATGACCTAGGGAACGCGTGTGGAATGCCCAAGAATCGAGGCAGAAACACGACCTCTAGAGTCGAAAGTGATGACAAGTTTACTGTGAATAGTCGAGTTGCCTTGGTTAGTCGATGTCTAGTAGCCGCAGACAATCCATCTCTCGATTTTATGTGTTCCGATTCTTGAAACCACAGCCGCATACTCTGATGACTCGTTGATTTTATGTATTTATGTGTGCTTCGCTGTTTAGTGTTATGTTTGCTTTCTCTGTTTGATGCTTATGTTTTGGGATATTATTCGATTCCTCTATCTAATTCAAACAACACACAACCTGTACTACATGAATTTCTAAACCTTACGAAATGCTACCTATCAATTTAATCGGTCTAATGAGTCTCTCGCCCATGAACTCCATATCCGACTTATTAACTAAAACACGTTCACATTATATCACCATACTAGATACTTCCATTCTTAATCGAAATCAAACTAACCTTTCCCAATTACTTATAAGATCTCATAAATGTTGTATGGTCGTTTTACCAAATACTCTTTTCAACATCAACAAATCATTTGATAAAACTTTTAACAATCACTATGTCCTTTTGCTAAATTTCTTTTCTAAAGATCCTCGTTTTCACAAGAACCTCCTAAATTCATAATTTCTAGTTTGATGAAATGAACTTACTTTTTATCAAAAACCTTTTTCCTACACCAATTTACAAAACACGTGGGTAAGAAGACTTCATGGGGACCGACCATCTTCGAATTACATAAACCCTTTTACACAAAAGTAGCATTTCCATTCATTACAAAATACATCCTGCATAACTGATGCGTGTGTAGTGTAATATATTTTAGATGTATATTTAAGCCCCTTTTTACACTTTTAGCCAAGTTTTAAATTTATAAAACACGATATTTACTAACACTAAACACACATATGGGCAAGTGCACCCATCGTGGGCGTAGTATAGTGTTGGTAAGATACCGAGGTCGTCCAAGGACACAAGAGCTTTTAATACCGGTTTATCCTCAACGTCTAATCAAATCAAAAAGTGAGAAAAATGTTTTAAACTAAGAAAAATAAAAACTAACTAAATGCTGAAAAATAAAATAAAATAAAAACAGATAGACAAGATGAATCACTTGGATCCGACACGTGTGTTAGTATAACCTTTGATTATTTTCGCACTTTTGCACTTGTTTAAGAGATTATCTTAGTTATTGTAGTAGGCCCCTCTTTTGAAGGCGACGTTACCCTCAACCCAGTAGTTTGAGTCAGCAAGGATACAATCCTAAAGGGTCGGATTATTGAAAGATAATGAATTAAGTTATTAATGCAAATTGTGGTAGGCCCCGCTTTCGGCGGTGACGTTACCCTCGGCTAAGTAGTCTGAGTCAGCAGGGATACAGTCCTAAATAGCCGGGTTATAGTATTAATAGTAGTTAACTTATGAGGGGGTCAAAGAGTTTGGATCCCCGCCATCCAATACCTATGGGCATTGAAGGAGATCCTACTAAATTTGACCCAGGTCCCAAGCAGGACCTCTAAACGCTGAACAAGGGCAAGACCCTTACCAAACCGTTCCCTTAACCCCCGACCAGGTAGCCAACATACCTCCATATAGACCGTGGAGATATGAATGGTGAAAATCTTTTATTTTATATAGACAGTAAAATAACGCCAAGACACCACAGACAAACGATAAGGAAAGATCACCTTCAACATAAGTAACTAGTTATTAAAGTCATTAATACAAAACCAAATAAAAAGTGCAAAAGATTAAAAATAAAAAGTATTATACTAAACACTTGTCTTCACCAAGTGATGTAAGAGACTTAGGCAAACATGGCCTTGATTGTCAAGAACTCTTACGATCAATCTTGGATCCCGAGACGACTCACACACTCTACGATGGACAATGGATGATGGTGGTGGATGATGGTGTTATGGTGGTGGTGGGTGGTGGATGGAGTGTGAGAGAGGTGGTGTGCCAAGGGATGAGATGGAATGAAACCAAGCACCCCTATTTATAGGCTGAACAGAAGGCTGGGCACGGCCCCGTGTCCGCTGGACACGCCCCCGTGCCCGTCTGACATTCTCTCTCTTCATTAATTGTAATTCGCAATTACAATTAATGCGCCTGCTGTACTTTCACCACGCCCCCGTGCCCGCTGGACACGGCCCCGTGGTGGGCAATGGAAGCTTCTACTAGTTTGTCTTTTCTGCTGCTTCTTGGGCACGGCCCCGTGTTCGCTGGACACGGGCCGTGTTCAGTCTTCTGTTTTCTCTTCTTTGCCTTGGGGTTGCCGTTGAGGGTCCGGGCAGTCTACTTTTATTCCTTTTCTTGTATTTATGCTAGAATTAGTTGTTTTTTTGCTTCTTTTGTGATTTTGAGCTCATTTCATCCTGAAAATACAAAAGAAAGACAAAAACACTCTTTTTCCAACATTAGTACCTAAAAAGGGTTAGTTTTATGCCTTAATTGATGTGATTTATATGTTGCATTTTACACACATCAAATACCCCCACACTTGAACTTTTGCTTGTCCTCAAGCAAAACTCTTTAAATGTGGCTTACACTCCCAAATGGAATAGGTAGAAGAGAAAGTTTTTAGCTTGTCTTAGAGTGTCGGGAATCCAAGGTCTTTGTAAGTTTTATTTTTATTTATTTACAATCCTATTCGTTATGATTTATTTTGAACGTTTCATAAGATAAATTACTTATTCGGGCATAGCATGCCTTATTAAAATTCCATTTATATACAAGTTCACATACCTCACGGGAGATCACTCAACACTCGGCCGAAGGTGTAATTTTTAGTGAATCACTCGAGAGCGGCATGGAACTTACGCCTTCCATAGGCTTGTCAAGCAATCAATCCTCCTCCTTTTTAACTTTTTACCTTTGTAAATATCAAGAGGACTTTTTGGGTGAAGGGTTAGGCTTGGGTTAAAGGTGGGTGGTTTGGGTTAGTGGTTAGTGGTTAGTAAAAGGGCGAAAATCGTAAAAAGCGTCGGTTTTCGTGACATAACTTGTTTTTAGTGACTTTTTATTTTGAAGTATTTCTCCAAACAAGCTTTTATATAGCTTTTGTTTGTTTTTGACTTCATATATATATATATATATATATATATATATATATATATTTTCATCACATAAAAAGGCGAGTTTACGAAAAACCGAGCTTGTTACTAAAATAAAGGGTGAAAAATAAAAAAAAGGTTTTTTGGTGGGTAAAAAGGGTTTTGGGGTAATGAAATGAAAGGTTTAGGCTCAAAGGGGCTATCTAGGGGGATTTTGGGTAGGTGGTAAAAAAAATTGAAAAATAATGGTTTAGAAAGAAAAATATGGTTAGTCCTAATGCCTCCATCACTTACTTACTTGGGTTTAAGTTGGTAAGGACCGGGAATGTATCGTCGTGGCAAGTTCTAGAGTTGTAAGAACCAAGCGGCTATTCACACAAGAAACGAAAAATGAGCATTTAGTCTAAATATGTATATTTTTATGCTCAATAAAGGCTCAAAACTCACTTTTGTGGGAATGGGTTTTTAATGTGATCAAGTATATATAATCGAATTTTTAACTAGACTTGTTATGCCGTTTCGTAATTTTCTTATGTTGGTTCTTTGTTATCACGACGCTATCGGTTGTAAATTTGTAAAAATATAACCTTTTTAGAACTTGTTATTCCCAAATTAAACTAAGACAAGTAAATGATAAAAAAATTGAAAAAGTTTTTGAAAAAATTTGGGGTGTTTAGCTGTTCCAATAGAGTTTTGTGTAAGGCTTGTATTTAGGATTTGCAAAATTCAAGGTTTTAGCATCCCCCCCACACTTAAATTACACATTATCCTCAATGTGTCCAAAAATAAGGTTTTTGGTTGATTAGAATGTGTAAAAGTAGGTTAAAAAGCAAAGATTTATGTTACTGGCATCCTGGACACGGCCCCGTGGTGACCGGGCACGGCCCCGTGGTCAGGTACCAGTAACAAAAATTAAAGAATTGAAACAGAAGCCTGGACACGGGGGCGTGTCCGCTGAACACGGCCCGTGTCCAGTTACCTGAACTGGGTATTTTTCTGCAGGTGGCTCAGCACGGGGTCGTGTTAGTTGGGCACGGCCCGTGTTGAGCCTTCTGTGATGGAGATTTGTGTCGGATTGTTCTGTTCTTCGTGCATGGGTCCATTTTTCTCGTTCCCTTTTTCATCCATTATCACCATGAGTGTGTTTTATTCTCAAAACAACCATCAATCTTAAAAACCATCATAACATTGCAAACATAGAGAGACATTACATAAAGTTAAAGATGAAAGTTCATAAATATTAAACCATGGAGTTCTAGCCCTATGTTTTATTCTAATTTAGTAAAATTTCCAAGAAGCTACTAATCTTGGTTAGATAAGGCTTTTTAGAACTCCTTCTTCCGGGTGTGGTCCTCCTCATATGTCGGCGAGCCACTCCTCTACCTCCCTTGGAAGGAGGAAAGAGGGCTCATTTGCATTAGTTTGAGGAGTTTCAACTTCCGCTGGAATTTCTTGTGGGTGTTCCATGGGAGGTTCTGCGGGAAAGTCTTCCCACCCGGTAGGGTTGTTAACCCCGAGTGCCAAGTTCCAATCTTGTTGTGGAAGGACTGGTTCCATAGGAGGTGCTACCAGAATGTTTAACCTTTGGTGCAAAAGGTTAATTTCTTGGAAGCTACTTTCAAGTCCCATTGTAAGATCGTTAATACGGTCAATAAGGACCTCCTCTACTGACGTCATTTCGTCGAGAGCTTCCCTCAATGCTATCACATAGTGCACAAGTGTAGCTTCAACGGAGGGCCTTCTTCCCCTTCTGCTGTTTGAGGAATGAACGAATGATGTTTCGCTGTTTTCACTCGCCATTCTACGAAAAACCAAAAGCAGTTTATATGACGAAACAGTTTCTGGACACGGCCCCGTGCTCATTGAGCACGGCCCCGTGTTCATCTTTCTGCAGAATTTCGAAGCAAGGAATCTTGGGTTTTTAAGTTATTTTCCGAATTTATGTAGACTTTTTGGTCATAAATAACTTTAAACAATGTTATACAACATGTTTTTACCAAGATTCCATGATCAAAACTCATTGTTTCCTACCACAAAGGTTGAAGAATTCAAACTTTTCATGGTGGTTCTTGGAGAAAGATGAAAAGAAGGAAATGTCTAGAAGAGGAAAGGACAAGATGGGTTGTTGGAACCTTCTTTTAGACTTACCTAGGATTGTTTGAGAGAAGATTCCTTCAAATCTCTGTCCCAAGTTGGTCCAAATGTGCAGGATTTTTGGCTGCATTTATAGAAAACGACAGCCTTCTGGACACGGCCCCGTGTCCGCTGGACACGGCCCCGTGTGCAGATGAAATTCTGACACAGTTTGTCCGTATTCTAACGTTCTGATCAGAAGGGAATCTTTTGGTGGACACGGGGGCGTGTTGGCCGGGCACGGCCCCGTGTCGGAAAGCTGTTTTATGAAGTTTGTCGCTACTAAGGAGTTTATTTATATCGGGTGGTTCTTGATTTGTTGGAACAACCCCAAAGTGCCTAAGATACCTTAATTGTCCTATACTAAGGCGAGAACGCAAGAGGTTATCGGTGAGGGTAATTCCTATTTTCATTCTAGGTGGACAAGTCCAACCCTTTTCCGGGCTCTCGTTAAAGAAGGTGTATGCCGAATCGCTCAGGTCTATGTATGCACCGAACGAAGTCGATGGGGAGTCCTTCACGGCACAATCGACACAGGGACGACTATCGTCCACGTCTTTTCTAGGTATGAAGGTATTTTCGGGAGCAACGAGGTTGTCGGAATGCGGTTCCAACATTTCCGCATGGTCATCATCTTGGGATGGATCTATAAAATCCTTCCTAAGTTCTTTTGACCAATTGAGAATTAGCTCTTCTAGTTGAAATAACTCGTCAAGGAGCATTTCTCCTAGAATATCTGGCTGGGCGCATTCGAGGGAGAGATAGTGCTTATTTTTACTTTCGCCCCTCTTAAGGTTACAAGGAATCGGTGGGTCTATATAGTGGGGCCTATAATTGAGAAAATAACATTTTAACTCCTCATGTTCGCCTCCACATAATCGACACCACATACCATAAGAGTGCCGAAAGTGAAAAGAATTACTATCACTCATGTTTGTGTCAGAAATTACAAACCGCCGGGATCTAACGGTTCTATTTTCAGTAAGAGAATCTTGGGCACGGGGGCGTGTTGAGTGGACACGGCCCCGTGTTCAGCTTACTGTCTGACTTAAAACAGGATTGCCAGTTCCAATGATTGAGCACGGGGGCGTGTTCAGCAGGCACGGCCCCGTGGTGAGCTCTGCAGAAGCTGAAAATCTACGAAAAATCCTAAAAATTAAAGAAAAAATAAAAATATGATTAGGCCGTTGATTCCTAACTTCCTTAAAATCCTTGTGTCCCCGGCAACGGTGCCAAAAACTTGATGCGTGTGTAGTGTAATATATTTTAGATGTATATTTAAGCCCCTTTTTACACTTTTAGCCAAGTTTTAAATTTATAAAACACGATATTTACTAACACTAAACACACATATGGGCAAGTGCACCCATCGTGGGCGTAGTATAGTGTTGGTAAGATACCGAGGTCGTCCAAGGACACAAGAGCTTTTAATACCGGTTTATCCTCAACGTCTAATCAAATCAAAAAGTGAGAAAAATGTTTTAAACTAAGAAAAATAAAAACTAACTAAATGCTGAAAAATAAAATAAAATAAAAACAGATAGACAAGATGAATCACTTGGATCCGACACGTGTGTTAGTATAACCTTTGATTATTTTCGCACTTTTGCACTTGTTTAAGAGATTATCTTAGTTATTGTAGTAGGCCCCTCTTTTGAAGGCGACGTTACCCTCAACCCAGTAGTTTGAGTCAGCAAGGATACAATCCTAAAGGGTCGGATTATTGAAAGATAATGAATTAAGTTATTAATGCAAATTGTGGTAGGCCCCGCTTTCGGCGGTGACGTTACCCTCGGCTAAGTAGTCTGAGTCAGCAGGGATACAGTCCTAAATAGCCGGGTTATAGTATTAATAGTAGTTAACTTATGAGGGGGTCAAAGAGTTTGGATCCCCGCCATCCAATACCTATGGGCATTGAAGGAGATCCTACTAAATTTGACCCAGGTCCCAAGCAGGACCTCTAAACGCTGAACAAGGGCAAGACCCTTACCAAACCGTTCCCTTAACCCCCGACCAGGTAGCCAACATACCTCCATATAGACCGTGGAGATATGAATGGTGAAAATCTTTTATTTTATATAGACAGTAAAATAACGCCAAGACACCACGGACAAACGATAAGGAAAGATCACCTTCAACATAAGTAACTAGTTATTAAAGTCATTAATACAAAACCAAATAAAAAGTGCAAAAGATTAAAAATAAAAAGTATTATACTAAACACTTGTCTTCACCAAGTGATGTAAGAGACTTAGGCAAACATGGCCTTGATTGTCAAGAACTCTTACGATCAATCTTGGATCCCGAGACGACTCACACACTCTACGATGGACAATGGATGATGGTGGTGGATGATGGTGTTATGGTGGTGGTGGGTGGTGGATGGAGTGTGAGAGAGGTGGTGTGCCAAGGGATGAGATGGAATGAAACCAAGCACCCCTATTTATAGGCTGAACAGAAGGCTGGGCACGGCCCCGTGTCCGCTGGACACGCCCCCGTGCCCGTCTGACATTCTCTCTCTTCATTAATTGTAATTCGCAATTACAATTAATGCGCCTGCTGTACTTTCACAACGCCCCCGTGCCCGCTGGACACGGCCCCGTGGTGGGCAATGGAAACTTCTACTAGTTTGTCTTTTCTGCTGCTTCTTGGGCACGGCCCCGTGTTCGCTGGACACGGGCCGTGTTCAGTCTTCTGTTTTCTCTTCTTTGCCTTGGGGTTGCCGTTGAGGGTCCGGGCAGTCTACTTTTATTCCTTTTCTTGTATTTATGCTAGAATTAGTTGTCTTTTTGCTTCTTTTGTGATTTTGAGCTCATTTCATCCTGAAAATACAAAAGAAAGACAAAAGCACTCTTTTTCCAACATCAGTACCTAAAAAGGGTTAGTTTTATGCCTTAATTGATGTGATTTATATGTTGAATTTTACACACATCAATAACCAATGAGTACTTTATACCCTCTTACAAATACAAACTATATTCTACCCTTCAAATCAATCTCAATCTAATTTTGATTCGATAAACTCAACGTTTCGTTTAAACACCTACACATGCATATCATCATACACATTTTAGTCGATATCTCGCGATAACATCATTCATATCGTTCGTATTTACATACTCAACCTTTTGAATGCTTTTATACGCTTAAATCCGCTATGTCCCAACGTACACCATATACGTAAACTTTATTATTCGTATCTACACTTATACGCATACGTTTTATGCTTATACTTATACTCATACTACTCGTACGTTTTATGTTTTTACTCATACTTACATACTTATTCATACTTAAACTTATACTTATGCTCATAATTTCATTCATACATTCGTACCCGTACGCGAGCATAATCCGAGTGATTCGCTCACGTGGGTCCCACACTTAAGCATGAACTTGCTTATATACTATACTCGTATACGTACACATTCTTATTTTTATGTATACCCTGATTCATACATAACTGGTACAAGCTATGCGGATCATGCGACGATCAAAATAATTGCGGGCGCACACGGGATTATAGTGATGGGCGTATGAGAACCATAGAGTGTACTACTATGTATGGTAAAACACGGAACGTAACATGACACCGAATACGAAATGGACGTAACGTGGTCAAACATGGTGGATAGGCCGCTGGTACTTCCTATATATAAGTGTTTTCACCATGTTACCAAACTTTCGTAAAATGTGCCATGAGAAATTCAATGTTTTGCCGACCTATTTAGACCTAATACAAACTTTAAACAACTCACAAACGCATTATATCCGATTATCCACGACGAGGCTTCATTCTTACGCTATCCTTATACTTGCATTCATTAAGAGTCAATCGTACGCCCCATACTCCTATATCCTTTCTTTCATACGAACCTCGTTCACAATCAAGCTCGTTTAGACATTCAAATCCTAGCTTATCTTATTACCTTTAGAACCGATTTTCTATTCTTTAATCTTGTGTAAACGTATTTAGTAGGTTGTTAATACTTTATCTTACCAGACCTCCTCATTCCACTCGAGAAGCAATTACTATGAATATGTGGTCTTATACTAACTTTAAAACTTCCTACGCAACCTACCTCATTTTTTATTGATTTCAAACCATTATATAAAGACCTCTTTCTTAAATACAATACATTTGTAAAGCAACTCCAAATCCCTGCTTATGCCTCAAAATCATTTTAGCCAAACAAATCCTTTTACAAACCTATTTTTATTCTCCCAAAATTTTATACTTTTCAAAACATTTCAAAATTACAAGTCTCAAACTTTTACCAAAACTCTTTAAGTCTACCTCTTGAATAAATTTCGGGACGAAATTTCCTAAAGGAGGGGAGACTGTAACGCCCTGCGTTTTCACACTTCCTATATTTAGAAACCATCGCTTGTAAATCTATTTTTGGAAACTCCGTGGTCTTGAAATCGTTCTTTCATTAAAAGCGATGTAAAATCCGAGACTTGGATTATAAATAAATCCCGTATTTTGTTAAATTCATGTTGTACATACTTTATTCATGCTCATACATTCAATTTCGTGAAACAATTGATACTTATTCGTGATTCTTGGAAACTATGTGCTAAACTTGTAAATACGTGAAACTTATGCATAAAACGTGTTCTGAACGTAAACGATATTTAAATACGACCTTCATATGCTTAATTATACTTTGATTATGTTCATCATACTTAAAATGGCCTTAAACTATGCTAAAATGGCGAAACTAGTCCTTAAAACACCCTAAATGCCCAAAATAACAAACTAGAGGGGCCTAAGTGTAATAAATTGAAACTTCAGGCCACACCTCCATACCAGCCGCGTAAACTTATGTCTATGTTTACGCGGGCCGTCTGGCCATCCCCAGATCAGAATCCCAATTCAGCTCGCGACCAGGTTCGTTTTTGAGCGGGATTTTCATGTTTAAACCAAGTTGTAGCATTAATTATCCCCCCAAACCAACCTTAATCACTTCCCTATAAATACCCAAGACCTCCCAAGTCATTTACACTTTACAAAAACTCTCAAATCACTCTCAAGATCCCAAAATCGTAGCTGCAAGTTCAAGTTTGGACAGATTCATACCTTCATACAAAAGTGAGCATAACTTGCTCAAAACTCAACCAAATCACTTGATTCTTCTTTCTAATTGCTTGGATAATCTTTGGGTTTGATTCCTTGATATCTCCTTGGAGAAATCAGACCTGGAATTGCCCTAAAAATGTCCATAAACTTTCTGTTGTGTGTTAAACTCTTTCAAAGCTTGTTTAAACATATCAAACTTGTGTCTAACTCATCTCAAACCTATGTCCTAATGCTTACAACCTATCTTATGGTTGGTTAGGCTTAAAAACAAGGTTGAGACATACAACATCAGAGGTTAAACCTCAAATAATTTATGTTTTGTTTAGGGTTTTAACCCACAAGTCATGTTCAAGCTTCAAACTTGATGTAGGAGTGATTATGGAACAACTTGGGTTGTCCAATATAAAATCCCCACATGACTTGATATTTCTCATAGCTTAGATTGTTTACATTCTTGTACTAATCTTAGTTCATGACCCTCCTTGAATGTTCTTACATCAAGTGTAGTGGTGAACACTTAGAGGTACCTAAATGGAAGCTTGTTCTTCCTACCTCCTACATGATTTCCATGATAGTTAGAGGTACCTAAATGAAGATCTTAATCTTCTACCTCATGCTTGAAATATTGGACTTAATAATATGTATATAGTATATATATATATATATAAACACATAATCCAAATAATCGAATCTTAGATGATGAACTAGTGTTTATATGTCCAAGTACTAGATTATATCATCCTATAGTATGATAACTTGTTACGATTCTAATGGAACCTTGTTCCATGAAACCATACAAACTCCTTGGAGTACATAGTGTCAAGAACAAGTATCATATGTATTAGATGATTATTTTCACATGTTATTCTCATATGTTATTTTCATGTTGTTTTATTCCGAATCTCGACTCTAAACATACTTGAACTTTAACCCTTGCACACTCAACCTTCTAACCTCATCAACTTCGTCACATTGGATAATCGGAAAGCATATGCAAATTTTGTGAGTAAACTCGACCCACTTACATTTTAAACCACTTTTGGGTTGTAACATGTTACCATACAAAAATTACACTTACACACTTAAACATACTTTGTGAACTCAATCCGTTATACATGCTACTTGTTATGCTAGACAATACATGCTTTATGCCATTATTATGTTATACCCTCGCTTAACAATTATAGCGCTATAGGAGTAGCACACCACCCGACGGGGGTTTGTTAAGTCAATATACTATACGGTCTCGTCACTTTTGTGGCGAGGGATGCTAAATACTAGTGGACACTTTGGGTTTAGACGTAATGTTATGCATGCTAGTTACATTGTATACAAATTGCCATGTGGATTTGAGTAAAATGCTTTATGCTTATACTATACTATTTAAACCTTGTGTACTCGCCTTTACTTTTGCATTGAATTTTATTTTAACATGTTATAGGTTGATGACGATGATGCTATGAAATGGAGTAGCAATGATGCCTAGATACACATATAGACGTTTAGGTTTAAATGTTGTATAAATTTTGATTATGTTGTTATGTATTTCTTTTGAAATTGTTGTTATTTGAATTTCCTTGTATTGTTGACAATTTGGTTTATGAAATGAAATCGGTTTATTAAATATTGACACAAGTAGCGTTATGAAGTCTCTTACAATCTAGTTCGTCTCACTCCGATGTTTCCGCCATCGGTTGGGGTGTGACACAGATCATGGGTAGTGTCGTTTTTCTTATGAAAGTTAAGCTGACGAGACGCGTACGCGATTACTTTCTTACGTTGCATCAGAACGCAATCGAGACCCTGAATAGATGCGTCACAATAAACAACGAAATCGTCTGTAACCTCAGGCAAGGATAAGATAGGTGCGCTAAAGAGGTTGAGTGATTTTTGAAAATCCCTTTGTGAGTGGTACCCTTTTGAGTCAAAGCTGTGAGAGGTTGAGCGATTTTTGAAAATCACTCAATGAACCTACGATAGTAACCTGTGAGACCAAGGAATTTGTGTATTTCAGTGGGAGCTTTTGGTGCAGACTAACTCTTAATGGAGAATTTAGCATGTATTCCAGCTTCGTTGACTACATGTTCAAGGAAATGGACATCACGAATCCAAAAGTCACATTTCGAGAATTTAGCATAAAGTTGCTCCATTTTCAGAAGCTCTAAGATGAGATGGAAATGCACCCCATGTTCCTCTTTTCTCTTGGAGTAAATCAGAATGTCGTATATTAAAACGATAACGAATTTGTCGAGGTAGGGTTTGCACACTCGGTTCATGAGGTCCATGAAGACCGCTTGTAACGCCTTGCGTTTTGTAGCCTTCTTTATTTAGCAAGTCCTTTGTACTTTCCTTTTATGGAAGTTTGTAATCCTTTGTATTCGTATTTCTTTTCATATATTGTAACCCGAGACTTGAATCATAATGGGAAACATTATCTTTTATATACTTGTGTTATACATTATTCATATATACTTGGTGTTTATTCATACTTCATACATACTTGATACGTGATTCTATGCAAATTCATACTCCTTCATACTTGTTTTACATGTAAAATACGTTGTTACACTCTTTATACTTGCACAACACTTTTACATTGCATAAATACACTTAAAATGGGTTAAAATCAGCCAAAATACCAAAATTGCAACACTTGGGCCCAAGACCAGTGGCTTCGTACGAAGGCCCACTTCGGATAAGCCCAGCCCACTTTCAGCCTATTTTACCCTAAAAACCTAATTCTTTCTTATAAATACAGCCTCTTCCCCTCACTTTCAACCTTCCACTCCTACTCGACTCTCTCAAATTGCTGATACTCCAAGAAGCTCACTCCTACTCTTCAAAAGTGAGTGTTAGCTTAATTAATTCAACTCTTCTTTTACATTTCTTTGATTTTTACAAACATTCTAGCAAACCTGGATGTCTCACGGATCTGTTGGTACATCAGCCTCGTCTAGGCATCTGATACAAACTCTCAACTAGGTTGTGGACCAACATAAAGTGTAGATAATCCATCTTAAAACTCTTTTCTCAAACTTTTAAACATAAACAGAATCGAAACCAAGTTCTACTGATGTTTACAGTTGAGATAATAGCTGTGGAGTCATATTAGGACTGATTTCAGTTGATTTGAGGTTCAGATCGAGCAAAACCGAGTTGTTTTACCTCAAAGAACAGTGTGTTCGTACGAAGCCCCAATGCCTTTGTACGAAGCCACCATCTGCCTTCGTGCGAAGCCCCTGTCTTCGCATGAAGCCATTGTTTCCAATCAATTTCCGACGATTTCCATCATCAACTGTTGATACGCTTGATGCTGTTAATTCTGGACACAACTAACCTTTATATTCCTGTAATTTCTTTCCTATAAACATGACCAACCGATCAGTTCTATTGATTTGTGCTTTGGTGTTAAATAACGAGGTGAAATACCCTCCATGCATGACTTCTGTGATACTTCTGACTCTTGACTTACGTTAAACTTTAACAACAGACTAACAGAACCATCGAACATAACTAACAAATAGTTAAAAGTTCAAAAACAAAGGTTGACTAACAAACAGTGCCTTCATACGAAGCCACTAGTCCCTTCGTACGAAGCCACTGTTTATGAACTGTTCGAGATTCTAATTTGTATTCAGGTTCAGTGTTATTCATTGCTGTTAGTCAGAATATGCTTATGTTTTCCACTGTTAAATTTTACTTATATTCGGCCTGTAAATTCTGTACGAATCCAACTCCAACTTACACCTTCTTTTGCCCTATAGGGTAACCTTGGTGACTCCGCGCTACTTCCAACAACTCGACAAAGCTCACGGGATTCTTTGAAGAATTAACGCAAAACTATGAGTATACTTGAATCCCCTTTTCGTTTATTACCTTCTGGGGTGTAACATGTTAACTATAAAAACTTACACTTATACTTATTTCCAAAATGCACAAACATTCCTTATACATGCGTGCATACTTGATTAGTTGATACTTTAAATATGGGATTATACGTTTTGTGTTAGACTTGTCATTAACTTCGTACGAGCTTATCCTTGACATATATAGCGCTATAGGATTAACGTACCACATGTGAAAGTTGGGTTATGTTAAGAGCTTATTGCTTTTCCTCTTGGTTTGATTAGTTAAACACATGCCGGTCTTATTGTTTATCTCGTATAACTAGCTTCCATGTGGAATTGTTTAAAGCTTAACTTTTATGCTATATATGAAAACCCGTATACTCGCCAATGCATTATTATGTTGAACTCTATTTTAAACATGTTACAGGTTGAGGATGACGATGCTTTAAAACTGAAGTAGTGATGATGCTTAGATACACATATAGACGTCTTAGGTTTTAATATGTTATATCAATTCTGTACCTGTTATTGTATTGTTTTTTGTTTTTGTATCGAACATGTTGTATTTCAAAGTTCTATGTATTGTAACACTTTTGCTATGAATTAATGGTAAGTTGTAATGCTCGAACTCGTTTGTGGTTGGTTTCTTTTCGGCTGAGGGCATCAGCTACTACGTTATCTTTACCCGGATAGTATCTAATAGCACAGTCATAATCATTTAGGAGTTCAACCTAACGACGTTGTCGCATGTTTAGCTCCTTCTGTTCAAAGATGTGTTAGAGACTCTTGTGATCGGTGTAAATTGTACATTTGGTACCATACAAGTAGTGTCTCCAGATTTTGAGAGCAAAAACCACAGCTCCCAATTACATATCATGGGTAGTGTCGTTTTTCTCATGAACTTCAAGCTGACGAGACGCGTACATGATTACTTTCTTACGTTGCATCAGAACGCAACCGAGACCCTGGATAGATGCTTCACATTAAAGAAAGAAATCGTCTGTAATCTTCGGCAAGGATAAGATAGGCGCGCTAAAGAGGTTGAGCGATTTTTGAAAATCCCTTTGTAAGTGGTACCCTTTTGAGTTAAAGTTGTGAGAGGTTGAGCGATTTTTGAAAATCACTCAATGAACCTATGATAGTAACCCGCTAGACCAAGGAATTGGCGTATTTCAGTGGGAGTTTTTGGGGCAGACCAACTCTTAATGGAGTCAATCTTGGCTGGATCGACATGTATTCCAGCTTCGTTGACTACATGTTCAAGGAAATGGACATCACGAATCCAAAAGTCACATTTTGAGAATTTAGCATAAAGTTGCTCCATTTTCAGAAGCTCTAAGATGAGACAGAAATGCTCCTCGTGTTCCTCCTTGTTCTTAGAGTAAATCAGAATGTCGTCTATTAAAACGATAACGAATTTGTCGAGGTAGGGTTTGCACACTTGGTTCATGAGGTCCATGAAGACCGCTGGTGCATTGGTTAACCCGAAAGGCATAACTAGGAACTCTTAATGGTCGTACCGCGTTCGGAAGGTAGTCTTTGAGACGTCTTCGTCTCGAGCTCTCAACTGATGGTTGCCCGATTTCAGATAGATTTTTGAGTAGTAACTAGATCCTTGCAGTTGGTAAAACAAGTCATCACTTTGGGGAAGTGGATAACGATTCCTAACAATCAGCTTGTTCAACTCACGGTAATCGATGCACATGCTAAAAGTTCCGTCTTTCTTCTTGACGAATAAGACCAGAGCTCCCCAAGGTGATGAGCCAGGTCGAATAAAACCCTTATTCAATAGTTATTGCAGTTGGGTGGACAACTCCTGTAGTTAATTCGGTGCCAGTCTATATGGTGCTCGAGCTATGGGTGTTGCTCAAGGGGTTAAATCGATTTGGAATCTGACCTGCCTGTGCGGTGGGAGGCCAGACACGTCTTTGGGAAATACTTTAGGAAAGTCACAAACGATAGGAATATCTTTGATCTTCCCCTCCTTGGTTTGTTTATCAGAGACAAGGGCCAAAATGATTGTATGACCCTTGCGTATACATTTTCGGGCCTTCATATACGAGATTATGCCTAGGATAGCACCACCTTTTCTCTCCGGACAATTAGGAGTTCTCCATCGGAAAGGGGGATACGCACGATTTTCTCCTGACAGAGAATCTCGGCGCGATTACGGGACAACTAATCCATACCGACGACAACATCGAAACTACCAAGGGCAATGGGAATAAGGTCTATGTCAAAGTTTTGGCCGGCCAATTCAAGCCTACAACCTTTAAAGATGCGAGTCGCCTCGATAAGTTTACCAATGTGAATTGTTGTATATTGACGATCAATAACATTTTCTTTCTCCTCTACTCACACAACCACTTTTTAAATAATTATTATTATTTGCTTTTATTAAACGGTTAATAACATTAAAAAGGCAATTTACCGTAAAATAACAATCAGAAGGCTCTCGAACCAACCAACCAGGCGCAAAGAAGAATAGAAAATCCACCCAGAACATTCTCAAACCATCCCATGGAATTCGACAACCGCCCGAAATCGAAGAACACTCTGGATATCAATCTTTCTTTCCCCATTTTCAGAAGCTCTAAGATGAGACAGAAATGCTCCTGATGTTCCTCTTTGCTTTTAGAGTAAATCAGAATGTCGTCTATTAAAACGATAACGAATTTGTCGAGGTAGGGTTTGCACACTCGGTTCATGAGGTCCATGAAGACTGCTGGTGCATTGGTTAACCCGAAAGGTATAACTAGGAACTCTTAATGGTCGTAGCCCGTTCGGAAGGCAGTCTTTGAGACGTCTTCATCTCGGGCTCTCAACTGATGGTTGCCGATTTTAGATAGATTTTTGAGTAATAACTAAATCCTCGCAGTTGGTAAAACAAGTCATCACTTTGGGGAAGTGGATAACGATTCCTAACAATAACCTTGTTTAACTCGCGGTAGTCGATGCACATGCGAAAAGTTCCGTCTTTCTTCTTGACGAATAGGACCAGGGCTCCCCAAGGTGATGAGCTAGGTCGAATAAAGCCATCATCCAATAGTTCTTGCAGTTGGGTGGACAACTCCTGCAGTTAATTCGGTGCCAGTCTATATGGTGCTCGAGCTATGGGTGCTGCTCCAGGGGTTAAATCGATTTGGAATTCGACCTGCCTGTGCGGTGGGAGGCCTGGCAAGTATTCAGGAAATACTTTAGAGACAAGGGCCAAAATGGTTGTATGACCCTGGCGTAGACATTTATGGGCTTTCATATACGAGATTATGCCTACGATAGCACCATCTTTCTCTCCCCGGACAATTAGGAGCTCTCCATTAGAAAGGGGGATACGCACGATTTTCTCCTGACAGTGAATCTCGGAGCGATTACGGGACAACTAATTCATACCGACGACAACATCGAAACTACCAAGGGTAACTGGAATAAGGTCTATATCAATGTTTTGGCCGGACAATTCAAGCCTATAACCTTTAAAGATGCGAGTCGCCTCGATAAGTTTACCATTGTGAATTGTTGTATACAGACGAACAATAACATTTTCTTTCTCATCTACTTACAACCACTTTTTATAGTATTAAAACCTCTCTCACATAATTTCTCACATAATTTGATGGAAAAAAATTGTGAATGGTCTTATCCATATAGGTGGTTGGTGAGTTGGTATGTAACACCTTCCAGGTCAACGTATTACTATACAACAATGCAAAGTCGTTAAAAATACTCAGATGTATTCGTATTCAAAGCCTTAGAATTTTTCAGTTAATCTCATATTTTCTCTCATGGTGAATGTTGATCCCGCTACTTATTCTAAATGACACGAATGTCAAAGTTTCTTCTCAAATTGAAGATTTTTTTGTTTGTCCAATAGAAATGAATGCCTTATTATAATTGTAAATCTTACTGGTTTTCATATTCCTTAAAAAAATTTATTTATAATTCTAATTTCGCTCATTATACTTGCAAATAGCTTGCATCCATTATTTTTTGCGTCCATTAAATAGAATTCCGACACAAAACCGATGTTTTAAAAACTAGTCAGTTGTACCGGTTGAATCGTCCAGTAGAACAGGTTAAACCATCCGGTACACCTGGTTGAACCGCCTGATACACTCGATTAAACCGTTTCTGAGCCAAATCCGATACGATATAAAAACCGGATTTTAAAACATTGTAGAAAACAAATGCCTTAACAAACTGAAACCGATTACTCCTTAGGGTACAGGATATAGTAGCGGGGACTTGGGTGTTTGACTTGAGGTCACCGATCGGTGACTATACCGAGTGGATGAGAGTGTTCGGTGAGTTGGAGAGAGAGTGTGGAATCGGTGAGTGTTTACCAAAATGGGTGAGAGAGAGTGATTGAGAAAATTGTGGGTTCTAACCCCTTTTAACCAATCACAATTTTTTTTATTTTTTAACCTACTCAAACACCCTAGAGTGATTAACCATACCCCTTGATTGAGTGCAAAATAGAAAGTGGAATGAGGAGTTGACATGACATAATATTATTGGATAAGATTTCACTCAAACACCCTAGGGTGATTGACCATACCCTCCACCCTTACATCACCGGTGAAATTTAATTAGTAAATATATTTAGCACTAAATTTAAAAAAAAAAATATTATTCTTTGCTTTTATTAAACGGTTAATAACATTAAAAAGGCAATTTACCGTCAAACAACAATCAGAAGGCTCTCGAACCAACCAGGCGCAAAGAAGAATAGAAAATCCATCCAGAACATTCTCAAACCATCCCATGGAATTCAACAACCGCCCGAAATCGAAGAACACTCTGGATATCGATCTTTCCCCATTATATAACCCATCCCCTCTCATCATCCTTCTCATCGAGAAAAAGAAAAAACAAGCAAAACATTCGAGTTTCTTCCAAAGCTATTTTGATCTGTAATCTAGTTTGTGTTCGGAAAGATGTCTGGAAAAGGTGAAGGACCGGCTATTGGTATCGATCTCGGAACCACATACTCGTGTGTCGGAGTCTGGCAACATGATCGTGTTGAAATCATTGCTAATGATCAGGGCAACAGGACCACTCCATCTTATGTTGCGTTTACGGATACTGAGCGTCTGATTGGAGACGCTGCAAAGAATCAAGTCGCCATGAATCCCACCAACACTGTTTTCGGTATGTTCCGTTTCTTGCATATCAATTTTCTTTATTATTTACTGAAATAAATTCAAGCTCAATTATCGTATTCGGTCGAGGTTTTATCATTCATTATGTTGACTTAAAAGCTTGTTATTATTAACTTTTAAGATCCATTGATGTTAACGAATCATTCAGAAAACAAATAATGTAAAACTAAAACAGAGGATTTGATTATATTTTATTTTGTCTATTGTTGATATTGAATATCTGTATGTCTAATCGGATGTTTATTATATAATTTTCTGCAGATGCAAAGCGGTTAATCGGGAGGAGATTCTCTGATCCGTCGGTGCAAAGTGACATGAAGCACTGGCCGTTCAAAGTGGTCCCCGGAGCCGGAGACAAGCCGATGATTGTTGTCTCATACAAAGGCGAAGATAAACAGTTTTCTGCTGAAGAAATCTCTTCAATGGTTTTAATCAAGATGAAAGAAATCGCTGAAGCCTTCCTGGGGACCACCATAAAAAACGCTGTCGTCACTGTTCCCGCATACTTCAACGACTCTCAGCGTCAAGCAACCAAGGACGCCGGTGTTATTTCGGGGCTTAATGTCATGCGAATCATCAACGAGCCGACTGCAGCCGCTATCGCTTACGGGCTGGATAAGAAGGCGTCTAGTGTTGGCGAGAAGAATGTGTTGATTTTTGATTTGGGTGGTGGTACTTTTGATGTGTCTTTGCTCACAATTGAAGAGGGTATTTTTGAAGTGAAGTCGACCGCGGGTGACACGCATTTGGGGGGTGAGGATTTTGATAACAGGATGGTTAATCATTTTGTTCAGGAGTTTAAGAGGAAGAACAAGAAGGATATTAGTGGGAATGCAAGGGCGTTGAGGCGGTTGAGGACCGCGTGTGAAAGGGCGAAGAGGACGCTTTCGTCTACGGCTCAAACCACTATTGAAATCGATTCGTTGTACGAAGGGATTGATTTCTACTCCACGATTACGCGTGCGAGGTTCGAGGAGTTGAATATGGATTTGTTTAGGAAGTGTATGGAGCCTGTGGAGAAGTGTTTGAGAGATGCTAAGATGGATAAAAGCAGTGTTCATGATGTTGTTCTTGTTGGTGGATCCACTCGGATCCCGAAAGTTCAACAATTGTTGCAAGATTTTTTCAACGGGAAGGAGTTGTGTAAGAGTATTAATCCGGATGAGGCAGTGGCGTATGGTGCTGCGGTTCAAGCCGCTATTTTGAGCGGTGAAGGGAACCAGAAGGTTCAAGACTTGCTTCTGTTGGATGTTACACCTTTGTCGTTGGGGTTGGAGACTGCTGGTGGTGTTATGACGACGTTGATACCGAGAAACACAACCATTCCCACCAAGAAAGAGCAGGTGTTCTCCACCTACTCTGATAATCAACCCGGGGTTTTGATCCAGGTTTACGAGGGTGAACGAGCACGAACCAAAGACAACAATTTGTTGGGCAAGTTTGAGCTGTCAGGAATCCCACCGGCTCCTCGTGGAGTTCCACAGATCACTGTCTGTTTTGACATTGACGCTAATGGGATCTTGAACGTATCCGCAGAAGATAAAACGTCAGGGAAGAAGAACAAGATCACCATTACGAATGACAAAGGAAGACTCTCCAAGGAGGAGATTGAGAAAATGGTGCAAGAGGCAGAGAAATACAAGGCGGAGGACGAAGAACACAAGAAGAAAGTGGAAGCGAAGAACGCGTTGGAGAATTATGCATATAACATGAGGAACACTATCAAGGATGAGAAGATAGGATCGAAGCTACCCGAGGCCGACAAGAAGAAGGTGGAGGATGCGGTTGAGGAGGCGATCAAGTGGTTGGATGGCAACCAGTTGGCGGAGGCTGAAGAATTTGAGGACAAGATGAAAGAGTTGGAAGGGGTTTGCAACCCAATTATTGCTAAGATGTACCAAGGTGGTGCTAATGGGCCGGATATGGGCGGAGGCATGGATGCCGACGGCCCTTCAGCTGGTGGTGCAAGCGGTGGCGCCGGGCCCAAGATTGAAGAGGTGGATTAAGATTATTGGATGGGTTAATATTGGTTTACTTTTGTTTTCTAGTTGGTTTGTCTTATGATGTAATTGGGAGTTGATTGTTGATCATATGATGTATTTTAGTTTTTGAGCAAGTGGGAGTTCCGTTCAAGATATAAGACTGTTTTTACACAAAGCAGTCTTGCTGTGAATGTGCATATAAATTATCCTGGGTTTGTGCTAGATTTCTAAGTTTGTATCTTGTTACCTGGAGAGATTATTTTTACACACAGCACATCAAACATGCTCGTAATCTAGCTGATATGCAGGCGAGAATGTAATAAATTAAAATAAAATAGGGTTAATTATAGTGACTTAATATTAAGATGGTCATTATAAATTTATAATGAAACTAGAATAAAACTGTTATAAATACTCCAAGAATGTTTTCATTGCTATCAGAATTGTTGACTTCAAAAGTGTTTATATAGGTCATGTGTATGATGTATTGGTTTGGGTTTTGATTTATGCTTCATTTTTCTTGCTGCTACAAATATACCATTGATGTCGTTTTCTGCCAATGTATGACATTTTTTTGTCAATAAATTTTACAGGGAGGGTATGTCTCTTTTACATAAAAAAAACACAACCCTCAGTCTATGAAATACCTATTTCATTCAGTTTTACATAAAATTAAGCAATCATGTCTTGAATTGTTTTCATGAGATAAATGTATTTTATATTACAAAGAGTGCGTCTGCATGAGTCACAAGAACAATTAGGCTGGTGGGTGTGGCTAGGGGCTTTATCACACCACCTCACTGCCACGTCACACAAGGGCTTTAAAGCCCCCTCCTTTAAATTGTAGGGTGTGGCTAGGGGCTTTATAGCGCCCCCTTAAAGCCAATCAACTTCGATAGAGCCCCCCCTTTGCTCGTTAACATGCTGGCGGAAGTATTATAGCGCCCCTCCTTATATTCCATGGTGTGGGGTGGCGCCACCATGGAGGCGCCATTGATGTTGAGTTGGCAAGGGTGGCGCCCCCACACCCTCCGGCCTTACAAGATTATCAACTAACTATTTATTTAATCCATAGTCTCTTGTGTGAATGGCCATAATGCTATGAAAACACAAAGTCCCAATTTGGTGTAGGGTCACTGGATGTTGATGGGTTGCTCGCTATACGGATTGACTCATAACCTGAAACACACCAAACAGGTGGCTGACCACTTCTAGAATTAAAGATCAATTCAATGAATCAGTTTTAAATCCATGTAGACATGTAGTGCATGCTTGTGTTTAGGAAAGTAGTTATAGTCCATTATTGTATTTTCTTTTCAATTATCTATTATTTGCATCAAGCTAGGAACCACGTTTTTGTTTCTACATCGTTTAAATATGTAATCTTTGATTGAATTAAAAAGCAGATGAGAGAATTGTTGCAAATTGCAATCCCATCACTGACTGCAGTTTGTACACCATAGTTAACTTCCTTTTTTTTTGCCAACAATCAGTCTTTGAATTGTGCTCCAAATAGATTTATTTTTCAACATATTCAATGACTTCATTCCTGTTAATTATATTCTTTTTGGGTAAAGTCCTGTTAATTATATTTCTCTTGATAAAAAATTAAAATGGTTAAAGTTTCAGAGAATTATAAATCTGAGGGTGTTGCTGTTGATAATAGGAACTGAAGGGACTTGTCTGGACATCAAGAAAAGATGAAGGTAGCTCTTGGAAGGCTTTTATCTTGGGTTGGTTCAGAAGCATGTTGCAATTCTTGATGATCAAGATTGCATATAGCAAGCAAAGAAGATGAAATTTCCACTTGTTTGATAACATAAAATCATAATCATATTTCGGTGATTTGTCTAGTTCTTGATTCACACAGCTTAAACTATTCAATTTGTTGATCATAATTCTTTATTTGAACTTTTTGACTATTCTAACAAATCCAAACTTGATCACCGCACGTCGTTGGGGTGAATAATGCCTCACCCTAGGGCGTTTTGCGCCATGTGGCAGCCCAGTCAGCAATGGGACATTATTTGGCGTTTTTACAAAAGGGGTGTAGTGGGGATGTGGGGATTGTGGGGAATTATGTTTGTAATAAGATAAAATAAAAAAACATTTAAAAAGTCTTATTGGCCAAAAAATGGAAGTTCAAATGTGGTTGGCCAAGAAATTCCCCCACCAGCGTGATTTATAACACGCCATAACAAAAAAAGGCCAAACACGCCCATGCGTAGTAGCTGGTCGGCGAGATTAGGCGTGATTGAGCACAAAAACGCCCCTTTAAGCAGCCACTATGGGTGGTCTTAATATTTTTCTTACTATATTCTATATATCTTTGTTTAGCTTTTGTCACTATGTCTTGACTTTCTTTTTGGGACCAAATTCCTCCACACTCTTAAACTAATGATTCTGATGTTAAAACATACATATATCATGCACTAGCTAATTACGAGTTTTTTCCCAAATGGGTGGAGGTAGAAAAATTATTTACCAAAATAGGTGATTTAAAAATAATTATCAAAATAGGTGTTTTTCTTATTTACTTATTTTAACTAATGTATTTATAACTCTTTTCTTTTTATTTATCATTTAGTTAACCAATTATCATTTTTTAGCAATCCACTCACTATAATTTCCTTTCTTCATAATTCTACTATTCTTCTTCAATTATTCGTTTCTTCATAATCCCTTATTTTTATGCAAATAAATTAATCCTTTTAAATTTGACCATCTGAATGTTTAAAAGCAAGTGAATAATCTTCTAAAACTAAATTAAAACAACTAAACTAAGAAGCATAAAAAAGCAAAACAATCTTTAAAACTTGATCGTCTCATGTCAAATACAAACAAAAAAAATGTGAAATAAAGTCGACTAGCTAGCGGTCTCAACATCAAACACAAACTAAAAGAAATATATCAAAACAACTTGACCCGCTTAGACATCCATTCTTTTAGGCTTAGAAGGACATATTGCTCTATTATGACCACGTTGTCTATAAATTCCACAAAGGTTAGTCTTTTTCCCTTCTTTGATGTCCATTCCATTTCGTAGCCTTGTTGATCGAGGGCGGCCCTTTTTATCCCTTTTAAGATCTAAATTGGGAAGTAATTTTTTAACAAATGATAAGTGTGACCAATACGCTTCATGAGGAAGCGGGAAAAACTCGGCTGACCAAGTAGCACAATAATCTACGATTGAGTAACACTTATGAACATATTCAAATTAGTTTCATCTAAAGTGGTATAAGTTGAAGGTAATTGAACATTACCATTTGATGTTTCATCTCCAATTCCATCTTCTTCAAACTCGTCATCTGTATCAATATCATCTCCAACTTCTTCTTCTAACACATCATTCACATCATCCTTGTTCACGACCGCAAATTGAGACATTTTGTTAAAATCCTCGTTTTGAATCAATTTGGTTACCGCGTTAACTTGCTGCATTCTGATTAAAAATATATAACAATTGTTAATATGAGCTATGAGGTTTTAAAAGAAACAAAACGCAAATGATGAAAGTGAAAAAAAAAGCAAAAAGAAAACAACAGAAACTAACTTTGCCATGGAGATGAAACTAAAAGGCAAAGTAACATAACTCAAAACATAAAACCTGGGAATCGTGGAAGAAAAAACAAAAAAGCAAACAACATTAAAAAAATCAAGAAACAAAACATGGATATGGATATGGATGGATACGGATGCGTGAATCCTTAAAAAATTAAGTAAAGATTATTGGTAGAGAAAAACAAAACAAAAAAAGAACCTAATGAAATCCTTGATTGCAAAACTGAAGGGATTGAACAAGAACTAGATGGAGTCTCCTTAATGAAATTGCCCTGAAACAAGAATACTGAACGTCGCTAAGCATCGTATGTTTTAACCTAATTTTTATTTACAAAATAAAGATTATTTCCTTTCACCCATTTTGGTAATTATTTTTCAAATCACCTATTTTGGTAAATAATTTTTCCACCTCCACCCATTTGGGAAAAAACTCAGCTAATTACTTAGGCTATAATGAGCCGTTCGACGAAAAGTTCGTTTACATTCGTTTGTTTACTTGATGATCGAACATGAACAAGAAATCAGGTTTGATTAGTTAAGAACATGAACAAGAAATCAGGTTTGATTAGTTAAGAACATGAACAAGAAATCAGGTTTGATTAGTTAAGAACAAGAAATCAATTAAATGAACTAAACACTTGCTAACTTATCAGATTAAAGATATCAAACAGATTTGAACTATTATTTATAAGCTTTTAGTGCTAATTCAATTGTACCATCAAAGTCACATACTTGCCCTTTTTCTTACAAGTAACTTCAAAACAACTCTTGAGATGTTCTTTCTTCTACAACTTCAGCTAATTCTTGTTTCCATTGTCCAAGCCACACATCAAAATAAAGTCTCATGGCAAATAACAAATTATAAATCGAAAAAAAAAAAAAAAAGCATTTGAAGAAGATTATATACTTCAAACTATTTCAAAATCAACTTAAACCATACTTAAAACATCATCCTTCATTAATTATTCCCAAAACCTGCATACTAGAACCAACACCATAAAACTAAAAGACCATCAAAATTCAAAAAACCAGTAAACCACCACATTCATGGAACCACAAACTAACACCCATGTTCCATTACACCGCCTTAATCCACCTCTTCAATCTTTGGTCCAGCACCACCGCTACCACCACCAGTTGAAGGACCATCCTCATCCATACCACCACCCATATCCGGCCCACCAGCGCCGCCCTGATACATTCTTGCGATTATCGGATTGCATACCCCTTCGAGCTCCTTCATCTTATCCTCAAACTCCTCTACCTCCGCCAACTGATTACCATCCAACCACTGAATCGCCTCCTCAACCGCATCCTCCACCTTCTTCTTGTCTTCCGGTGGCAGCTTCGAGCTTATCTTCTCATCCTTAATGGTGTTCCTCATGTTATACGCATAATTCTCCAACGCGTTCTTCGCTTCCACCTTCTTCTTGTGCTCTTCGTCCTCCGCCTTGTACTTTTCCGCCTCCTGCACCATCTTCTCAATCTCCTCCTTCGACAGCCTTCCTTTGTCGTTTGTAATCGTGATCTTGTTCTTCTGCCCTGTCGTTTTATCCTCAGCAGACACATTCAAGATACCGTTAGCATCAATGTCGAAACAGACAGTGATCTGAGGAACTCCACGGGGAGCAGGTGGGATTCCCGACAGCTCAAACTTGCCCAACAAATTGTTGTCCTTGGTTCGTGTTCGTTCACCCTCGTAAACCTGGATTAAAACGCCAGGTTGGTTATCCGAGTAGGTGGAGAACACCTGCTCTTTCTTGGTGGGAATGGTGGTGTTACGCGGTATCAAAGTTGTCATAACACCACCCGCAGTCTCCAGCCCCAAAGACAGAGGTGTAACATCCAACAGAAGCAAGTCTTGAACCTTCTGGTTCCCTTCACCACTCAAAATAGCGGCTTGAACCGCAGCACCATACGCCACTGCCTCATCCGGATTAATACTCTTACACAAATCCTTCCCATTGAAGAAATCTTGCAACAACTGCTGAACTTTCGGAATCCGAGTGGAACCACCAACAAGCACAACATCATGAACATTGCTTTTATCCATCTTAGCATCTCTCAAACACTTCTCCACCGGCTCCATACACTTCCTAAACAAATCCATATTCAACTCCTCAAACCTCGCGCGCGTAATCGTGGAGTAGAAATCAATCCCTTCGTACAACGAATCGATTTCGATAGTGGTTTGAGCCGTAGACGAAAGCGTCCTCTTCGCCCTTTCACACGCAGTCCTCAACCGCCTCAAAGACCTTGCATTCCCACTAATATCCTTCTTGTTCTTCCTCTTAAACTCCTGAACAAAGTGGTTAACCATCCTGTTATCAAAATCCTCACCGCCCAAATGCGTGTCACCCGCGGTCGACTTCACTTCGAAAATACCCTCTTCAATGGTCAGCAACGACACATCAAAAGTACCACCACCCAAATCAAATATCAACACATTCTTCTCGCCAACACTGGAAGCTTTCTTATCCAGCCCGTAAGCAATAGCGGCTGCAGTCGGCTCGTTGATGATTCGCATGACATTAAGCCCCGAAATAACACCGGCGTCCTTGGTGGCTTGACGCTGAGAGTCGTTGAAGTATGCGGGAACAGTGACCACAGCGTTTTTTATGGTGGTCCCCAGGAAGGCTTCAGCGATTTCTTTCATCTTGATTAAAACCATTGAAGATATTTCTTCAGCAGAAAACTGTTTATCTTCGCCTTTGTATGAGACAACAATCATCGGTTTGTCTCCGGCTCCAGGGACCACTTTGAACGGCCAGTGCTTCATGTCGCTTTGCACCGAAGGGTCGGAAAATCTCCTTCCGATTAACCGCTTTGCATCTGTAAAAATTGTATAATAAACATCCTATATTAGACATGCAGATATTCAAAACTAACAAATTATAACTGTAAATAAAAAAAAAATCCTCTGTTTTGTATTGTTTATTTTCTGGATGAATTGTTATTTTCGACTGATCTTAAACACGAGCCTTTTAGTCAACATGATGAAACCTCAACAGAATTCGATAATCAAGCTTAAATTTTACTAAATACTAAAAATAATTGACATGCAAGAAACAGAACATACCGAAAACAGTGTTGGTGGGATTCATGGCGACCTGATTCTTCGCAGCATCACCAATCAAACGCTCAGTATCCGTAAACGCAACATAAGATGGAGTGGTCCTGTTGCCCTGATCATTAGCGATGATTTCAACACGATCATGTTGCCAGACTCCAACACACGAGTATGTGGTTCCGAGATCGATACCAATAGCCGGTCCTTCACCTTTTCCGGACATCTTTCCAATCACCCAATAAAACCCAAATCAATTTTAGAACAGAACGTCTTTTTTGTAGAAAATCAAGTGCAAGAATGTGAATCTTGATTGATGAAGAGGGTAACAAAAGATGGGCGGTGTTATAAAGGGGAAAAGGGCTGAGTTCCAGAATGTTCTTGCCTCTTAAAACCGGGCAGATGTCAAATTGTTGGGGGATGGAGCGTGCTAGATTTTTCTTGTTTTTTCTTTTAATTAATATTTCATTTTTATGTATGTTTTGGCGGTGTAATTTGGGTTCTTTTACACACCTAGTTGGTTCGAGAGTCTTCCTTTCGCAATTTATTAAATTATTTTGGGGGCAAAAAATATAAAAAGTGTTCGGTACGGTATTGGTGGTATTTGAAGGTACAAAGTAGGGATGAGCTCGGTACCGTTCGGTAGTGAACCGATACCGTTATCGAAAATCTTCAAAAGTGGGTACCGGTACCGGTATCGAATATACCCGTCTTCGGTACCGGTATTTGAGGGTTAAAACAGGTAAATACCGGTACCAAACCGGTACCGAAAATGCTAAAAGTCGGTATCAAATCGGTACCGAAAAAGTACCCGGTTCGGTAAATTCGATACCGGTACCGGTTCGGTACTCGTCCCTAGTACAAAGTCAGTGAAATATTTGTTGGATGTAACGTTCAACTGTCTGTTCGAATTCAACGTTGTCGTCAAGGTATGACCTAAAGAGTTACACTTTTGGCAACGAACATGTAAGGGTGTTTTAATCGTTACTCACCGGATCATGAAATAATAAGCGTAATAAAATAAACAGATAATTATTTAGAATAATTACGGAGAGCTGGATAAATATTATAATTAATTTATTAATATATATATGTATAATTATTAATTATTTGATAATTAAAAGAAAAGAAGAGATGTTGTTATAATTATGAGATAATTATGAAGGAGTTGGGATTAGATTACAACTCTTATTCTTAGTTTGAACTAATATATATATATATATATATATATATATATATATATATAGGGGAAGTATGTATAGAAAACTCACTTTAATTTAGAAAACCCGGGAAACTCAAAGCTCCCAATGTTTTTTTTTCTTGAAAAAATTTACACATGTTATATACATGTTTTTAAGGGTTTTGGGCAAAAAAAATCAAAAAAACGCCGAATAGATATTTTTTTAAAAAATAAACAAGTTTTGGTGTAACACATGTTACATTCATCTGACATATTTGTAACACGTGTTACACCAAAACTTGTTTATTTTTTTTTTAAATATCTACTCGGCGCTTTTCTGATTTTTTTTTGCCCAAAACCCTTAAAAACATGTATATAACATGTGTAAATTTTTTCAAGAAAAAAAACATCGGGAGCTTTGAGTTTCCTGGGTTTTCTAAATTAAAGTGGGTTTTCTATAGATACTTACATTATATATATATATATATATAGGATAGGGATCATGAGTGAACAACATCTTTGGTTGTGAACCTTGTGAACTAATCTCAACCATTGGTTTCAATTCTTGATAAAAAGGGCAAGATTGTAATTAAATAAATTATTTTTTTAAGTCCTTTCCATAAACCAATTGCAGTTACAATTCCTATTTCCCTGCATATCTTACGTGATCTTTTTTTAACATCAATCTCGTTCTCTCTCTACACTTCGATTTTGTTTTAGAACATCATCAGATCATCATCATCAACATCAATCTCGTTCTCTCTCTACACTTCGATTTTGTTTTAGAACATCATCAGATCATCATCATCAACATCAATCTCGTTCTCTCCCTACACTTCGATTTGGTTTTAGAACATCATCAGATCATCATCATCAACATCAATCTCGTTCTCTATCTACACCATCTGCAGTGGTAAGTTTACATTCAGTACATCGTTTTCAGTTGTGTATGCTTGCTACTTCTTTTTAATTATAAGAAATCGGAAAGTTAGGGTTTCGTTCATCGGGTGTATAAATATCAGATTGAAGTTGTCATAGTTGTTTAATCATCCGATTTTCAACCACAAAAATGTTTATATGCGATGTTGCTCTGTTTTTATGCGATGTTAGGCTGTTCATCAGAAAGTTAGGCTGTTAAAAGTTTTTTATGTTAAAAATATAAGTTTATTTAGTTATTTGGATACTAAGAAATAGTCCTGAAACTTGTTTCTTGTTACTAATTATAGAGTTTTTCTCACTGTAAGATTCTAATGTGCAGGAGTTGAAGCTAGAGGGTATATATTTGGTCCTCCAATTGCACTAACTTTTGGTGCCAAATTTGTTCCGCTTCGCAACCCGTGAAAATTGCCAGGTACCCATAAATCTTGTAGTTTGCCAAATTTGTTCCGCTTCGCATACTATTATTAGATCTATTCGCTAATAACTTTTCCCAGCTATAATCAATCTGGTAGTTTACTTGTTTGTATTTATGGTGGTAAATGGATGATAAATGATTTGATAAACCTCTTGTTTCTAACAGGGTAATTGGAAGCTCAATGGGGTACCACTTTATGTTCTTGTGGAGCCTCGCCTAGATGATCTGGTACACTTTTGTCGACTAATTTCCAAATTTACCCTTCAGTTCCCGATATATCAATATTTTTGTAATCCACATTATCATAAATTATTTACGTCGTGATCAACAGGATCATACGTTATGAGATGATGCAGAACATGACGGTAGAGCAACACTTGGATGGCGAAGGGGAAATTCGTCTTTTTAATCTCCTGCGTGATTGCACTAGCGCTTTGGGTTTAGGTTTTAGAGTTTTAGGTGTTTTTCCACCCATTTGAAGAATAGCTTTGATAGGTGCATCGTGTAGGTGAATACATTACCTTAATTGAACTCACATCTCAGCTTTATAAATATAAACCATTGGTAATGATGGGGTGTTCAAAACTTCATAATTCTTTGATTGGGTATTCGGGTCTGGTAATTTGATCAATTCAACAGTTGGGCTGAACAAAAGGTTGTACACTTTGTACACATGTGTATAAGCAGTCGATACACAGGTGTACACCAGGTTGATTGTTTGGATGGTTGTTTTAGTTTTATTCTAGTTAAGTACACAGATGTACTTTAGAGATTCTTGAATGGGTCAATTGTAAAACGGTGGGCTGTACAGGTTATAATAACAAGCAGAGATGTTTTCTTATTAATTGAGGTAATAAAAGTATTGATGGATTTACACATATACAGTTAGTCCACAAAAATTAATCCAATACTAGAATAAAACTAAACCAAACATCCAGTTTCCATCATAAAAACAAAAACCAACCTAACCACGTAACCACATATGGTTAAAATAAAAAAAAAATTGTCATAAACATATTGTTCTCTACATGGAGCGTTTTAAATATTAAGCATATTCGCCACGTTGTATGCAACCGCTTCAGCCATTACTTGATCGCGGAGCGTGTTAGCATGGGAGCACTCACATCTTCACAACATACTTTAGGCATTATGATCCTGGAGCGTGTTAGCATGGGAGCACATCAATTTTGCTCCATCAACAAATGTAACATCATGCCCTGTTTTTTCATTAGCCATTTTAACACCTGAATCAATTACATACTGTTAATACACAAATGTACAAAACCTGAACTTTATAATAATCTTAAACCCAGTTAATACGTAAGTGTACACCAGACCATACATAGTACACAAATGTGTACCAAGGAACATACGTATGAGTACACAGATTTACTTAGTTGAATAAAATGTATATACACATGTGTACACAGGACAAAACTAATATATGGTTCAAAAAAAGTGCAGTGTACTGATCATATCTAGGTCAAATCAGCTTAACATCAATATACACATGTGTACACACTTATACATTGGCATTCAGAAAATTAACATTCAACAAATACACATGTGTCCATTCTTATACTTTCACCCAAATCAATAGCATTCAAGGAACTAAAATTCGAAACTCTTATGAACGCTATACACATGAGTACATCAACGATTTTACACCCTGTACATATGTGTACTTTTTAATCTTTTTATCTTAACACCATTAAAAACCCAAAGATATCTTTGAAACCTTTTTCCTATGAAAAAAAACTGACATACACACACAAATACAACTGCTGTACAATATAACCAAATCCATCTACACTTGTGTACCTAAGATTGATGTACACAACAACTACCGTAACCGCATGTGTACACCGGAAAATTATGACCAACATAAGAAGAACATCTTCATCCCCCAAACCATGGATAGAATCAGAATTTCCGGCGACAGAGTGCACCGTCGAACAACCGATTCATAACCCACATTCAGCCGGCACAATGTTATCATGAAATCGATTGAAAAATCATCAAAAATTACATTATTATATGAACATCGCTGTATTAAACATATAACACACCACCATATTGATTCAAAACTAACAGATTAAACAAACCCTAACTCTTCGTGTAACAACTCTCATTAAAATTTAAATAATTAGGATAGTAATTAGCTATTAAGAAAACCCTAATTGAGACACCCAAGTAATTCTGCACTAACCCTAGAATTTCCAGAACAATCAGAATCAGGAACAGGGCCCCTAAAACTCAGGGGGGGCAAAACCCTAATAACGATTATCTTCATAACTCATTATAAAATTCGAAATTTATAAAACCATCGACACAGCAAGCCTACATGCACGAAGGGCTACTCTATGAAAATAGGGTGGTCACTCGCGTAGCGCGACGGCTAAGGGGGTACCCCTCGCGCTACGCGACGGTGTCAAAATTTCAGTATAAATAGCAGGGGTTGGGACTTGAATTTTGGCATTTGAACGACGAAAATCGGAGTTACATAGACCGAGTTATAAGCAAAACAATCCAACACACACACACTATTATCGAGGTGCTGCCGCAAAACAGGGTAATTAGTCGGTCGCTATTACGATTCAGTTTCCGGGATCAATATACCTGTAACGCCCCAAAATCTGAATGTTAATATTTGTTGTATGTTATTATGTGACACGTCAGGAAATAAATAACTAGGCTATTTAACCTAGTTAAGAGTATGGTTAAAAGTATTAAATGATTTTAGTAATGTCAATTATGTTTTAAAAGTAAACCCGAGGGGCTAAAATGGAACAAATGAAAGTTAAGTTATAAAATAACTAAAAACACACACAAACACACACATACGTGCGTGTTCAAGAAGGATCAGGAGACTCCCATGGAGCCTCAAAACCCTAAATCGCCTTTAAGCTCAAATTGGAAGGAAAGATGAAGCTGAAATCCATAACCGAGCATGGATTAATGATCACCAACACGAGGGGATCATAAGGTATGTCTTAAATCTAAGTTTGGTGATCATGGGTGAAGTGGGTTATGTTCTAATCCGTGAGTTAATATGAAATTGATCATGTACAAGGGTTAGAATCCTCGTGTAGAACATGGGTTATGTAAGGTTTGTGTTAATTTGAAGTTTAGATGTGAAACCCGTTTGCTATGGTGAGGATGATGACTTGAATCACCATTTATGTTTAATTCTTGTTGAAAGAATGATGTATTATGTGGGTATGATGAAAGCTTGTTAGATGAATTAGGAGAAATATGATGATGCTATGTTTGATGTTTAATTGGAAAGGAAACATGATGATTAGTAGTAGGTTTTGGTGGGTTATGTATGAAATTAGAAGATGCATGTATGAATTAGTTGTACGTTATGCTTAAAAGGTGGTACACGCACATCAAGTGTATGATAAAATGTATATAGTGTTGTCCGTATAGTCGATTATGATGTTACTAGTATATGATGATAAATCGATAGTTAAATATGGTTAATAGTTGACTTTGAAAGTCAACTAAGTATAAGAATCATGATTTGAATCGTTATCGTAAAGGTAGGATTATAAGAAGTCGTATGATACATGTTATAGCAATCCGCGTTAGATGTAATGACATGATGAGTTACATGAATTTAAGCGTATATGGAAATGATTATATGAGTTATGTTGGTTAAGAATGAATAATGAAAGTTAAGTAGGAAAGATGCGATTTACATGATGGTTAACATGCACAAATGAGTATGCTAATAAGAGCGTGATTTTGATGAAATGAAAGTATAGGAATCACGTCGAGACGGGCGCAAGCATGAGATGTTAACGGGTCAATAAGAGGCAAGGAATCGGATGCGAGCACGGACGCATAAGGTAAGTGATTTCCGTAATCACTTCTTAGTCCAAGTAAGTAATAAAGTGTTGTGATTAATTAAACATGATGCTTAAGGTCAAATGTGTGTTAAAGCCTTTCGTCGTAAATGATGGGATTAAAGTTGACCAAAATGCCCTCGACGGGTATTTTGGGGTAAACGATCTTAAAAGTAGTTTAGGAATAAGTTATTCGATTGGTTTAATGTTTTGGACAAGTATGGATGTGGGGATGATGATTTGGTTAGTCATAGACCAATTAATGCGTGAATACCCTTAACGGGTCAAAACAAGCATATGAACATTAATGTGTTAAGAGGATGTAAGACATCCTAAAATTTAGTAATTTATGATAGACGTCACTGATATTAATATGTTTACAAGAGGTTATGGTAAAACAAACAAGTTATGATGATGTATGCATGAACGGGTCAAATAGTTATAAAATAGTAATAAGTCGAATGTATGTAAGTTAAGAATTTCCTTAATCCGGAGGTAAGATTTTAAGTCCATATGGTAGAATGTGAATTTACAAGCATGTGGGAAGAAACGGGAGGTTAAACGGGTAAACGGTTCGAAAGTTACGCAAGTTTTAGCGTTTTCGGACATTGAAACGGATCTGCAGCGAAATGGCGCATGGTCATGCGCTTGGCCGCATGGTCGTGCGCTGGGCCGCATGGTCGTGCGCTTGGCCGCATGGTCGTGCGATTTCGAGCAAATCATTGCACTAGCTTGTGCACTGCCAGTGCCCCCATCGTCGTAGGAACTGCACGGTCGTGCGATTGGATGCATGGCCGTGCATCAGTTGCCACTGCATGGTCGTGCGGTTGGACGCATGGCCGTGCATCAGCTGCCAGTTCAGTATAATGTGCAGAATTCGTACAGAACAGTCCCGTAACCGAAAAGGAGTCCCGAATCGTATTCTAAACTTATTATAGAATGTTTATGGGATGCGATAAGCGTGTATGTATGTATATACATGGAGCGAAATAAGTAAAAAGGCATAGGTAAATATATAGGTGGGTGGCTGCTTGGCGAAAACTGTTCGTTTGCTCCGTTTTGTATCGTGAACTCGTTTTAAACGCGTTTCAAGTTACGTACGACTAATTTAACCCACGTTTTTATAAGTTTAAGTGTATGAACATGCGTAGTTAGGTATGTATGTATGCTTATAAGTATGCGAGCAAATACGTGGACCTTATGTATAGGAGTAGGTATGTATAAGCTTGGTATGATGCAAGTAGGAAAGGTATGTACGTATGTAGATGTGTATGTATGTATGTATAAAGGTATGTACGAGTGTATGCATGTGTGTAAAGATGTAGGAAAGGTATGTACGTATGTAGATGTGTATATATGTATGTATAAAGGTATGTACGAGTGTATGCATGTATGTAAAGATGTAGGAAAGGTATGTACGTATGTAGATGTGTATGTACGTATGTATAAGGATATGTATGAGTGTATGCATGTATGTAAAGTTGTAGGAAAGATATGTATGTAGGTAGATGTGAATGTATGTTTGTATGTAAGTACGTATGTAAGCATGATTTAGACACGTTGAGTGTTAACGTTTTTAATGATGTACCTTGAGAATGAAAAGTAATGCAGGTACATTACTGAAGCCTCACCAGGAAATGGATACGCAGATGAAATGCTTAAAGTTTTAAAAAAAAATGACAAATAGTGAAGTGTTCGTGAATGAATCTTGTTTATATAATGTGTGCTAATGTATGAATGAATGTGGTGAGTGCAGGTTGTACGAATCACGGATTAACCTCACAAGGAGTAGCGATCGAAGACCGAGTCACAAGATAGATTGTACGGGAATGTTTACATATGTAATTTAGTGATGATAAGTTATGTTTTTTTTATATTTTAAAGTGGACTTTCAAGTAAGACAAAACGTTTATAATGAATGAAATTTTAGGGTACGTATTTCCGCTGCGACTTATGGTTAAATGTGATTTAGGGTCTTACAAGTTGGTATCAGAGCCCTGGTTTGAGAGAATCAAGTAACGGGAGGTAAATACTTGAACTCAAACCGGTGTGCTCTCGTGACCAAGAGCCCGTACAATCCAAGACTCGATTGAAGCCTAAAGGCAAAAGCGAATGTAAGTAAGTATTATATTATGTAATTGAAGGATACTAATAGTATGTTATGTGAAGGGTAAGCGCAATTGTTGAGAGAGATGAACTGTGAATGCGGTCTGGGACCGGCATCAAGGCAAGTAATGAGGCGAGTTGACCCCAGGTACGTAAATCTAACGTGTGGGCGTATGAAATGGTACAGTTAATCAAGTGAAAGAAAAATGTTAAACAAATTATAATAACGACATGGTAAATAAGTTTTGAAAATGTCACACATGCCGAAACTAAATCCTTCGGACATAAGGTGGCGATTACGCGAAGACACGAAACTAGTACGTGGAAGGTGTACCTGGCCAGTACACAAGAAACGTATGACGTTCGTGAGACCGTGATAATTGTTACAGTTATGTCCGATAGAATTTGGTAGCGGCTAGGCGTGTGGGTGAAATGGGTAGTAAGACTCTCGGAAGGTTGAGAGTACTATGTAAGGGTGAAATGTATAAGTGATAAGAATGAAAGATATGAATGCAATGCTTGAATCCGCGAAACGGATTCAAGGAATGAAAGATACGAATGATGCAAATCCCTTGCGGATTTGGTTATGCTAAAGAAGATTATGATAAGCTATACAAGTCGACCGGTTCAAGTTGAACAAGTCGAGTAAGGATAAGGTACCATCCGTTTAGAACGGGTGGTCGTGAATGCAATAATAAATGTATGAAGCTCAACCCGTTATACGGGCAGAACGAAAGACTTATGTTGAAAGCAATTAACCCGATGTTACCGGGTCGTAAGTGGTATGCTTGGATCTCATTAGAAGGCATGAATGAATGTTTGAATCCGTAAGGCGGATTCAATGAATGAAAAAGCATGAATGATGCGCCTGAATCCGTGAGATGGATTCAAAAGATATAAAAAGATGAAATTAATCCGCCTAAGAAGATGTCGATAGTTTGACCATGATTGAGTCGAACGGGTCATAGAAATAAGTATAAAGTAAAAGTGATAGTATAATAGACGAAGTTTTGTATAAGTTATGTGTTAGTAATTGACTCTCAGAAATTAGAATGATGACGGGCGGTGACCCGGACGACAACTTGAGTATGGGCGGGAATGGTAAGCTTAGTAAGAAATATTGAAACGATGTAATAAGGTCCTTGCAAGTAAGCATGAATGGAAGGAAGTACGAACGTGTACTTCAGTGTCAAAATAATTAATTGAATAAAAAGATTGCATGTAAGAAATAGAATGTGCGGTACGTTATAGCAGAACTATTGATGTGATGAAACCCATCGTATTGGTGAAAGGACGTGCACAAGCGGAAGCTCATAACACGAAGGAATGAAACCTGGCCTGTACGGCTAGTACTCGAAGAGAAGATGATCGATCAGGGTTGCGGATCGTGGTTGAGAAATGAAAAAGAGGTTAGTAAAATGTTTAATTCCTTATTGATAAGCAAAAATCTGTAATTTTATTTGTACGTGTGAGTGAAATAAATGGTAGGTTAATTATGGTATGGTATGAAATAATCGACTTGTAATGGTCAGCCTAAGGAAGTACTTATGTCATTAAGAGGAAGATCTAAAAGCCTTGAATGAAAATTTGGACTAATTGGTTAATGCTCGTATGGTGCCCTCGCACGACATACCAGATTAGTATAATAAAGTAATGTGAATGATTAAAATTGAGGTTAGACATAAAATTGTAAGTAGTTCAAGTAACGGTAGAAATGTAGCTTAATGTCTATCTCATGATTGAAGAGATATGAACTAATTATACACGTGAATTAAGTGATGCATGAAGAGAAAGCAATAGTAATGTGAAATGAACGTGATGATTTAAAGATAATATAAAGGTATGCAAGGTATACGTAACTGTCGAAAACGTAGAGTAAGATTAACGTTAGAGATAAGCACGTAGGTGCGACTATGAAATAGTAAGTTGGGTGGTGGTAACAAAACAAAAGTTAAATGTTATACAGAGTATGTAGAGAATGTAAACTTTTAGAGGTGAGATGGAGATATTAGATCCATTAAGAATGGATCATATTAAAGGACAGAAGAGTATGTGTACTGACCAGTTATTAACAGGTCAAGTAAATGAAAATGAAAATGCAAATGAAATGGGAAGAATGATCAGAAAAGTAAGGGTTAGTGGTCTTATGGATGAACTGGAAGAAAAGATAATGTGTGTTCAATGAAAGTGAGAAAGGTTTCGGGGACGAAACCTTGCTTAAGGGGGGTAGACTTGTAACGCCCCAAAATCTGAATGTTAATATTTGTTGTATGTTATTATGTGACACGTCAGGAAATAAATAACTAGGCTATTTAACCTAGTTAAGAGTATGGTTAAAAGTATTAAATGATTTTAGTAATGTCAATTATGTTTTAAAAGTAAACCCGAGGGGCTAAAATGGAACAAATGAAAGTTAAGTTATAAAATAACTAAAAACACACACAAACACACACATACGTGCGTGTTCAAGAAGGATCAGGAGACTCCCATGGAGCCTCAAAACCCTAAATCGCCTTTAAGCTCAAATTGGAAGGAAAGATGAAGCTGAAATCCATAACCGAGCATGGATTAATGATCACCAACACGAGGGGATCATAAGGTATGTCTTAAATCTAAGTTTGGTGATCATGGGTGAAGTGGGTTATGTTCTAATCCGTGAGTTAATATGAAATTGATCATGTACAAGGGTTAGAATCCTCGTGTAGAACATGGGTTATGTAAGGTTTGTGTTAATTTGAAGTTTAGATGTGAAACCCGTTTGCTATGGTGAGGATGATGACTTGAATCACCATTTATGTTTAATTCTTGTTGAAAGAATGATGTATTATGTGGGTATGATGAAAGCTTGTTAGATGAATTAGGAGAAATATGATGATGCTATGTTTGATGTTTAATTGGAAAGGAAACATGATGATTAGTAGTAGGTTTTGGTGGGTTATGTATGAAATTAGAAGATGCATGTATGAATTAGTTGTACGTTATGCTTAAAAGGTGGTACACGCACATCAAGTGTATGATAAAATGTATATAGTGTTGTCCGTATAGTCGATTATGATGTTACTAGTATATGATGATAAATCGATAGTTAAATATGGTTAATAGTTGACTTTGAAAGTCAACTAAGTATAAGAATCATGATTTGAATCGTTATCGTAAAGGTAGGATTATAAGAAGTCGTATGATACATGTTATAGCAATCCGCGTTAGATGTAATGACATGATGAGTTACATGAATTTAAGCGTATATGGAAATGATTATATGAGTTATGTTGGTTAAGAATGAATAATGAAAGTTAAGTAGGAAAGATGCGATTTACATGATGGTTAACATGCACAAATGAGTATGCTAATAAGAGCGTGATTTTGATGAAATGAAAGTATAGGAATCACGTCGAGACGGGCGCAAGCATGAGATGTTAACGGGTCAATAAGAGGCAAGGAATCGGATGCGAGCACGGACGCATAAGGTAAGTGATTTCCGTAATCACTTCTTAGTCCAAGTAAGTAATAAAGTGTTGTGATTAATTAAACATGATGCTTAAGGTCAAATGTGTGTTAAAGCCTTTCGTCGTAAATGATGGGATTAAAGTTGACCAAAATGCCCTCGACGGGTATTTTGGGGTAAACGATCTTAAAAGTAGTTTAGGAATAAGTTATTCGATTGGTTTAATGTTTTGGACAAGTATGGATGTGGGGATGATGATTTGGTTAGTCATAGACCAATTAATGCGTGAATACCCTTAACGGGTCAAAACAAGCATATGAACATTAATGTGTTAAGAGGATGTAAGACATCCTAAAATTTAGTAATTTATGATAGACGTCACTGATATTAATATGTTTACAAGAGGTTATGGTAAAACAAACAAGTTATGATGATGTATGCATGAACGGGTCAAATAGTTATAAAATAGTAATAAGTCGAATGTATGTAAGTTAAGAATTTCCTTAATCCGGAGGTAAGATTTTAAGTCCATATGGTAGAATGTGAATTTACAAGCATGTGGGAAGAAACGGGAGGTTAAACGGGTAAACGGTTCGAAAGTTACGCAAGTTTTAGCGTTTTCGGACATTGAAACGGATCTGCAGCGAAATGGCGCATGGTCATGCGCTTGGCCGCATGGTCGTGCGCTGGGCCGCATGGTCGTGCGCTTGGCCGCATGGTCGTGCGATTTCGAGCAAATCATTGCACTAGCTTGTGCACTGCCAGTGCCCCCATCGTCGTAGGAACTGCACGGTCGTGCGATTGGATGCATGGCCGTGCATCAGTTGCCACTGCATGGTCGTGCGGTTGGACGCATGGCCGTGCATCAGCTGCCAGTTCAGTATAATGTGCAGAATTCGTACAGAACAGTCCCGTAACCGAAAAGGAGTCCCGAATCGTATTCTAAACTTATTATAGAATGTTTATGGGATGCGATAAGCGTGTATGTATGTATATACATGGAGCGAAATAAGTAAAAAGGCATAGGTAAATATATAGGTGGGTGGCTGCTTGGCGAAAACTGTTCGTTTGCTCCGTTTTGTATCGTGAACTCGTTTTAAACGCGTTTCAAGTTACGTACGACTAATTTAACCCACGTTTTTATAAGTTTAAGTGTATGAACATGCGTAGTTAGGTATGTATGTATGCTTATAAGTATGCGAGCAAATACGTGGACCTTATGTATAGGAGTAGGTATGTATAAGCTTGGTATGATGCAAGTAGGAAAGGTATGTACGTATGTAGATGTGTATGTATGTATGTATAAAGGTATGTACGAGTGTATGCATGTGTGTAAAGATGTAGGAAAGGTATGTACGTATGTAGATGTGTATATATGTATGTATAAAGGTATGTACGAGTGTATGCATGTATGTAAAGATGTAGGAAAGGTATGTACGTATGTAGATGTGTATGTACGTATGTATAAGGATATGTATGAGTGTATGCATGTATGTAAAGTTGTAGGAAAGATATGTATGTAGGTAGATGTGAATGTATGTTTGTATGTAAGTACGTATGTAAGCATGATTTAGACACGTTGAGTGTTAACGTTTTTAATGATGTACCTTGAGAATGAAAAGTAATGCAGGTACATTACTGAAGCCTCACCAGGAAATGGATACGCAGATGAAATGCTTAAAGTTTTAAAAAAAAATGACAAATAGTGAAGTGTTCGTGAATGAATCTTGTTTATATAATGTGTGCTAATGTATGAATGAATGTGGTGAGTGCAGGTTGTACGAATCACGGATTAACCTCACAAGGAGTAGCGATCGAAGACCGAGTCACAAGATAGATTGTACGGGAATGTTTACATATGTAATTTAGTGATGATAAGTTATGTTTTTTTTATATTTTAAAGTGGACTTTCAAGTAAGACAAAACGTTTATAATGAATGAAATTTTAGGGTACGTATTTCCGCTGCGACTTATGGTTAAATGTGATTTAGGGTCTTACAATACCCAAAGAATATCTAAGTGCCGCCACATTGGGCTATGCTTTATCGTTGTCGATAATTCGATAATGAGCCGAAGCATTGTACTTTGTCGTTGTCGATAATTCGATATACGAGTTGAAGTACTATACTTTATCGTTTGTCATTTTGATAAATGAGCCGAAGTATTGCACTTGGACATTCATTGTCACAATTGATCTCGGAGAATTATCATAATCGTTGTATTGATCACTAATCCTGTTTTGTGTGCTTTATTATGAAATTAGGTTAACAGGGATTAAATCTAAATTCTATCAACACTAAATCTGCAATGTGAGTCATTCTCTTTTTATTAACTGTTTTACAATACTCCAAATCATTTTTCAAAGTTATAATTACAGTGATTAAGTTTATGTAATCACCAAATTACAGCCGGTATGTGGGGTATTGTGCACAGTATTGTTATTATTGTTTCCTTCACATTAGGTGGGCGAGCCTAATTGTGACACACGTCACTCATTGGGCCAGCCAATGGTGATATGACCACAGTCACAGAGCTGGTCTGTGACAAATACCTATTCTTGAAATGTTGGTTGATAATAAACATATGTAAAAACTCTTAATACTGTAAATTATAACAAATGTGTCGTTTTTAGTAAAATGAATGATTCACTCAGTATTTCCCCGCTGACAAAAATCTTTTTCAAAAATGTTTCAGGTGATCTGCTGTAAATCAGGAAAAGTGCTGAGGAGCATTTCAAGCTTAAAATAGTGGCTCAGTATAAAATGAATAAAGATGTTTTAAAATAAGAAGTTATCACTAAACTTATGTATTGTAAATTATCGGGGTTTTATCCCGAATTGTGAAATAAAAATAATCGGGAAAAATTTAGCTTTTCAACGATCCTGATGTTTAAAATTTTCCGCTGCAAAACTCAATTAAACAAATATCACGTGGTTTCTGTCCCACAGCTCCAGAAACGGGTCAAACCGGGTCAGGGGCCGTGACAGAAACAAGGTGGTATCAGAGCCACTGAGTTAAGCTAATTAAGTATTTAAATAATACTTAATTTTCCTGATTACTATTATGTGATTATGTGTTTATGTGCTTTTAATTGATTATTTGTTAGTTACAGTATGGGTAAACAAAAGTTGCAAGATATCTATCTTAAACAAGATAGATCAAATTACGAGAAAGGAAGTTCGTCTAAAACTAAAATTTCAAAGCTCCCTACAATTCCTGAGGAAGGAATATTTGTGCAAAAAGCGAATTACGAAAATCCGCTTTCTCCTAGAAAAAGGAGTATGATTATTAAGAAAAGTAAGGAGCAAATCAGAGAAAGGAAAATTAAAAAGGAGACCCAGGATTTAATCGATAAATCACCTTGGGAAGATAAACTTGATGAAAAATGGGCTAATTTATATATGTTAGCTACTGTAGCAGAAAATGCTAATCTTTAAAAAGTATCTTGAATACAGTACTATTAATTCTCAGTAAGTAAATAAATAAAACTGAGTGTTTCCTGTATTTGTACAAATAAGTATGCAATAAAAACTTCTGTGTTTATTTGGTAAACTTTGTTCCAAAGTTTTAACTTGATATTTTGTGCATTTTGCATATATGCTACACAACATGAACGAGATCTCTGAAGCTTTTCAGAACCTCAATCTGTACCCAGTAAATATTGAAGTTTCTCATGAATTTACGGGTTACGTTGCTGATATGGATGAACCTGTAAAACTCCCTACTCCACCAGTACCCAAACCAAAAAGAAGGCCAAAGAAAAATTATGTATGGGGAAGCCGTATACGTAAAAGAAGGACAGTTACAAAAACCCCTAAAACTAGTAAACCCTTAGACAAAGGAAAAGCAATTATAATTCAGGAAAACCCTAATCCACAAGAACAGGAAACTGAAGTTAATGAGGTTAGGCAAATGGAAGAGCAGTTTGAACAGTACTCTCAGGAAATAGCAATAGAAATAGGAAAAGATTCTAACCCAACTCAGGTAGAAGTCGGAGAGAGTTCCAATCAAACCAGGAGAATTACTTTTCAGGATCAAATAGATACCTTACTAGAAAAATGTGAAACTATGCAACCTATCAACTCAGGTATCTTTACCTATCCTGTTGAAAACCCAATACCGATGAACCTTACACCAACAATCACTGAACCAATAGTCCATGACCAACCTATAGAACCAGAAGAATGGTGGACTAACGATTGGCAATTCCAAAACATTATCAATAGTCCTTACTCGTTTCTTCCACAATTCGACCCAGAACCCCTACCTAATCCACCGATGAGCAATGAAAACCTGGCTGAACTTCGCCACTTTGGTGAAGAGTTAATGGATGCAGGAAATAGAATTAGGGAAATAGGAGGACAGATTGCCTGGAAATACGACGAGAGGGAATTCCGTTTCTGAGATAACGAATAGAAGGGTGGTGGAATTATTCCTGTATAATAGTAAAAGTAAATAGTAAAACCAGTTGTAACATAACAAATAAAACATTGTAAAATATCGGTGTGTATTGATGCATACTATACTGATATAAAATGCAATCGAGAAATCGATAATTTTGGCTTTAATTGTTATAATTTGTTTAAATGATTTATTGTTAATTGCTAATTGTTCATAATAACTTATCATCAGATGGCAAATAACGATAACGAACCAGTAAATGAAGTTAATCACTCGGAGCAACAACCAGAAGATCAATATATGACTAAACAAGATATAGAAAATATGGTTGCCCAAGGAATAGCCAACGCAATTCCAATGTTCGTTGCTGCTATGAAAAATCCAAGTAATCCGCAACATATTGTACCTAGCAAACATACTACTGAAGATAATTTCAGTAATAGCATCAACGGGGGCAATAACCATATAAATCATGACAATGAATCTCAGCACACCCAGCGCCCTAAGAAGCGAAAGTCTGCAACGCCTGGTTGCACTTTCAAAGAATTTCTTGCTTGTAAACCCGCTGAATTTGCAGGCAACGAAGGAGCAACTGCAACGCTGCGATGGTTGGAGAAAACCGAAGCAGTAATTGCAATAAGTAAATGTGCTGAAGTAGATCAAGTCATGTATGCCTCAAACTTGTTTAAAGAAGGAGCACTAGAGTGGTGGAACACAGTGCTACAGGCAAAAGGCAGACGGATAGCATATGCTATGACTTGGGACGAATTTAAAAGTCTTGTCGAAAGAAAATTTTGTCCTGAATATGAGAAAGAACAAATGGCAAATAAGTTCCTCAATCATCGAATGACCGGGGTAGATTGTCGTGGTTATACTTCGACATTCTTCGAATATGCGAGAGTGGTACCTAATCTGGCTTCGCCAGAACCAGTACTCATTTCTCGATATATTTGGGGATTAATTAGTGAAATTCGCAATATCGTTAAGGCTGCGAGACCTCGCACTATTGACGATGCCGTAGAATTAGCTAATACCCTAACTGATGAGCTGATACGCACACGAGACGAAGATAGGAAAAAGGAACTAGCTCAGAAAATTACCCAAGGATTCAGAATGGGTAATAGTAGTAATTTCAAGAAAAAGGGAATAGGGCAATCTTCAACTGTGCCATTTTGCAAAATTTGCAAAAAGAGACATTTTGGAAAATGTAATAGAATTTGCAATTTTTGCAAAACAACCGGACATCGGGAAGAAAACTGCAGAAAGAAATCCATAATTTGTTACAATTGTGGAGAAACTGGACATATCAAACCAGAGTGTCCTAAGTTAATCAACCCAGCAGACAACAAACCCAAGGCAGCTGAAGGAGCTACTAAGAAGAATGTTAGAGCATTTCAGCTGACTACTCAAGAAGCAGAACTCATTCCGGATGTGATCGCCGGTACGTTTTTAGTTCACAACGTTTATGCAAAAGTATTATTTGACTCTGGTGCAAACCAAAGTTTTATCAATACTTCGTTTTGTCAAGCTCTTAAGTTACCAATAACTACCATTAGGCAGATTTTTACAGTCGAAACTGTAGATGGGAATTCAGTCAAAATTAATCAGGTTTTGCAAAAAGTAGAAATAGAACTTTCAGGTCATAAGTTTATTGCAAACCTATTACCTATGAAATTAGCTGAGTTTGATGTGGTATTAGGAATGGATTGGTTAATAGCCAACCATGCTCAAATCATATGTGATAGAAATTCTATAGAAATTCAAACACCTACTGGAGAGGTAATTAAGATCTCAGGAGATAAACCTAGGAAGCCATTAAAGTTCATATCAGTAATGAAAGTTGCTAATTATGAACGAAACCAAGGAATAGTATATATGATTTCTGTAATCATTTATACTAAAGGCAAAGAACTCAAGGAAATTCCTGTAGTCTCAGAATACCCAGAGGTATTTCCAGAAGATTTACCCGGGTTACCACCAGACAGAGAAGTAGAATTTAGAATTCATCTAATTCCAGGAACTACACCGATAGCCAAGGCACCTTATCGATTAGCTCCTACCGAAATGCTAGAATTGAAAAAGCAATTAGATGAATTACTAAGCAAAGGATTTATACAACCTAGTTCATCCCCTTGGGGTGCACCAGTGTTGTTTGTGAAAAAGAAAGATGGATCAATGAGAATGTGTATTGATTATAGAGAATTGAATAAAGTTACAATTAAGAATCGATACCCATTACCTAGGATTGATGATCTTTTCGATCAATTGCAAGGAGCTAGGTATTTCTCTAAAATAGATTTAAGATCCGGATATCATCAATTGAAAGTTCAAGAGGAAGACATACCTAAAACTGCTTTCAGAACTAGATATGGTCATTATGAGTTTACAGTCATGCCCTTCGGATTAACTAATGCCCCAGCTGCATTCATGGACATGATGAACAGAATCTGTAAACCATATTTGGATAAATTTGTGATCGTGTTTATTGACGATATACTTATTTATTCCAAAAGTCAAGTCGAGCATTGTCAGCACTTGCATGCACTCTTAACTTTGTTAAGAAAAGAAAAGTTGTACGCGAAATTCTCGAAGTGCGAATTCTGGCTGCAAGAAGTGCAATTCTTAGGCCACATGGTGAATCGCGAAGGTATTCACGTAGATCCTGCTAAGATCGAAGCAATTACCAACTGGAAGGTTCCACAAACTGCAATGGAAATTAGAAGTTTTATAGGTTTAGCCGGTTATTATAGACGGTTTATTAAGGATTTCTCCAAAATAGCTGTACCATTAACTAAGTTAACCTGTAAAGCCACTAAGTTTGAGTGGGGTCCAAAACAAGAAGAAGCCTTTAAAATCTTAAAACAGAAATTAACCAATGCACCAATCCTAGCCTTACTAGAAGGAACAGAAGATTTTGAAGTATACTGTGATGCTTCAAAACTGGGATACGGATGTGTGTTAATGCAACGCAAGAAAGTAATTGCGTATGCCTCCAGACAATTGAAAAGGCATGAAGAAAACTATACGACTCATGATTTAGAACTAGGAGCCATAGTTTTTGCCCTTAAGATTTGGAGACATTATCTGTATGGAAGTAAGTTTACTGTTTATACAGATCATAAGAGTTTAAGGTATATATTCGGGCAAAAAGAGTTAAACATGAGACAAAGGAGATGGATGGAAGTCCTGAGTGATTACGACTGTGATATTCAATATCACGAAGGAAAGGCCAATATAGTAGCAGATGCCTTAAGTCGTAAGTTCCATGAAAAGCAAAAGCGAGTCCGTGCTCTTAGAATAAATCTACAAGTAGATTTACGGGAACAAGTGAAAGAAATCCAGAAAACGGCAATCAAGGACAATGCCGAAGGAATGAAAGGTTACCTAAAAGAATTAAAACAAGGAAATGATGGAATTTGGAAATTTCATCAAAGCAGAATTTGGGTACCTAAACAAGGAAATTTAAGATTGAAAATCTTAGAAGAAGCTCATAAATCTAGGTATACTGTACACCCAGGAAATAATAAGATGTACCAAGATTTAAGGAAACATTTCTGGTGGATAGGAATGAAAAAGGACATAGCTGAATATGTATCTAAGTGTTTAACTTGTTCACAAGTTAAAGCAGAACACCAGAAACCCTCGGGCTTACTGCAACAATTAGAAATGCCGGTATGGAAATGGGAACTGATAACAATGGACTTTGTTACTAAGTTGCCCAAAACCAGAAAAAGTAATGATGCTATTTGGGTAATCGTGGACCGATTAACCAAATCAGCTCATTTTCTACCAATAAAAGAAACCTTTAGCATGGAAAGATTAGCCAAGCTGTATGTGGATAAAATAGTATCTTTACATGGAGTTCCGCTCTCCATTGTATCGGATAGAGATAGTCGTTTCACTTCCCGATTTTGGACCAGTTTCCAAGAATCAATGGGAACCCGACTTAATCTCAGTACGGCATATCATCCACAGACCGACGGACAAAGTGAAAGGACAATCCAAACTCTGGAAGACATGCTCAGAGCATGTGTAATTGACTTTGGAGGTAATTGGGATAACCATTTACCATTAATTGAATTCTCCTATAACAATAGTTATCATTCAAGTATCGAAGCTGCACCATTCGAAGCACTGTACGGACGTAAGTGCAGAACTCCAGTATGTTGGGCAGAAATCGGAGAAAGTCAATTATCAGGTCCAGAAATTGTACAAGAAACTACTGACAAGATAACTCAGATTAAGGAAAGACTAAAAACAGCAAGAGATCGCCAGAAAAGTTATGCAGATAATCGTCGCAAACCGCTTGAATTCCAAATAGGAGACAAGGTACTTCTAAAAGTATCTCCTTGGAAAGGTGTTGTAAGATTCGGTAAGAAAGGGAAACTGAGTCCCCGATATGTTGGACCATTTCCAGTAATTCAACGAATCGGGCCAGTTGCCTATCGCTTACAGCTACCAGAAGAACTAGCTGGAGTACATGATGTATTTCATGTATCCAATCTCAAGAAATGTTTATCAGATGAATCTCTGGTAGTACCTCTTCAAGACATAGAGGTAAATGAGAAGCTGAAATTCATAGAAAAACCTTTACAAATAGAAGACAGGAAAATCAAGTTTCTCAAACACAAACGACTGATATTAGTCAAAGTCAAATGGAATTCAAAAAGAGGACCAGAATACACTTGGGAGCTGGAATCAGAAATGAAGCGCAAGTATCCTCATCTATTCCAGTGAATCTCGAGGACGAGATTTTTCCTAAGGTGGGGAGGATGTAACAACTCTCATTAAAATTTAAATAATTAGGATAGTAATTAGCTATTAAGAAAACCCTAATTGAGACACCCAAGTAATTCTGCACTAACCCTAGAATTTCCAGAACAATCAGAATCAGGAACAGGGCCCCTAAAACTCAGGGGGGGCAAAACCCTAATAACGATTATCTTCATAACTCATTATAAAATTCGAAATTTATAAAACCATCGACACAGCAAGCCTACATGCACGAAGGGCTACTCTATGAAAATAGGGTGGTCACTCGCGTAGCGCGACGGCTAAGGGGGTACCCCTCGCGCTACGCGACGGTGTCAAAATTTCAGTATAAATAGCAGGGGTTGGGACTTGAATTTTGGCATTTGAACGACGAAAATCGGAGTTACATAGACCGAGTTATAAGCAAAACAATCCAACACACACACACTATTATCGAGGTGCTGCCGCAAAACAGGGTAATTAGTCGATCGCTATTACGATTCAGTTTCCGGGATCAATATACCCAAAGAATATCTAAGTGCCGCCACATTGGGCTATGCTTTATCGTTGTCGATAATTCGATAATGAGCCGAAGCATTGTACTTTGTCGTTGTCGATAATTCGATATACGAGTTGAAGTACTATACTTTATCGTTTGTCATTTTGATAAATGAGCCGAAGTATTGCACTTGGACATTCATTGTCACAATTGATCTCGGAGAATTATCATAATCGTTGTATTGATCACTAATCCTGTTTTGTGTGCTTTATTATGAAATTAGGTTAACAGGGATTAAATCTAAATTCTATCAACACTAAATCTGCAATGTGAGTCATTCTCTTTTTATTAACTGTTTTACAATACTCCAAATCATTTTTCAAAGTTATAATTACAGTGATTAAGTTTATGTAATCACCAAATTACAGCCGGTATGTGGGGTATTGTGCACAGTATTGTTATTATTGTTTCCTTCACATTAGGTGGGCGAGCCTAATTGTGACACACGTCACTCATTGGGCCAGCCAATGGTGATATGACCACAGTCACAGAGCTGGTCTGTGACAAATACCTATTCTTGAAATGTTGGTTGATAATAAACATATGTAAAAACTCTTAATACTGTAAATTATAACAAATGTGTCGTTTTTAGTAAAATGAATGATTCACTCAGTATTTCCCCGCTGACAAAAATCTTTTTCAAAAATGTTTCAGGTGATCTGCTGTAAATCAGGAAAAGTGCTGAGGAGCATTTCAAGCTTAAAATAGTGGCTCAGTATAAAATGAATAAAGATGTTTTAAAATAAGAAGTTATCACTAAACTTATGTATTGTAAATTATCGGGGTTTTATCCCGAATTGTGAAATAAAAATAATCGGGAAAAATTTAGCTTTTCAACGATCCTGATGTTTAAAATTTTCCGCTGCAAAACTCAATTAAACAAATATCACGTGGTTTCTGTCCCACAGCTCCAGAAACGGGTCAAACCGGGTCAGGGGCCGTGACACTTCGCTTATAAAAAATCAACGGAAATTAACAATAACATTCACCAACAATCAGTGTAATGTAGTATAAACTTACTTTCGTCAACCCTAACTTCTCTACCGTCGCCGAATTGATTCTCCTTCATGAATCTTCTGGTCGCCGTTTAGGGGTTTTTCAAAGACACTTTTCTGAAAAGTTTCTAGATTCAAGGCTATTTAGTTACAATTTGATAGATAGCAACTAATATTACGGGGGGAGATATATCTCAGTATCAAATCCTAACTAATGGTTACTTGTTTCCATATTTAAATGATTGTAAATTGACTAAAATAACCCCCTGTTAATAATACCTATTATATTTAAATACATAATTAATAAATTGATTTAAAATCTAATCTAAAGATCTAACAAAACCAATGGCTAGGATTTGTTCACTTTGTTCACAACTTAACCCTTGTTCACTCTAGAACCCTACCCTATATATATATATATATATATATATATATATATATATATATATATATATATATATATATATATATATATATATATATATATATATATAGGGGAAGGTTCATTTGAGAAGAAAATTTTATTGAGAAGAAAAAGAATAAAAAGGTACAATTGTAAAACATTAAATAGTTTTTTCTCATCTTATTTATTATTATGTTTGACTAATTAATTAGTCATTAAGACTATAATCCTCAACACTAAATATTTTTGCCTACACACGTCAAAAGTTATCCTACACATTTCGAAATTTATCCTACACATATTGAAATTTATCCTACACAACTCGTAATTTATCTTACACGCCTCGTATTTATCCTACACTATAAATGAATTTTTATTTTTATTTTTTGTGAAAAATATATATCTTAAAAATAAGTTACAAATTTAATATAGTTAGTTATTAAACATGAAACTACCAATTAATGATATATGTAAGTTTACTAATATACCCTTATAGTTACATTAAGTACAAATATTAAATGAATTCTAATGAAGCATTTCTATTGGTTGAAATTTCTTCTTTTTTCTTCTTACAAAGAACTCCACTATATATATATATATATATATATATATATATATATATATATTTAGGGTGGGAGTTGGCTACAAAGTCCATTTTTTCCTACAAAGTGTAAAAAGTCATAAAACACCAAAATGTCAACCATAAAACACACTCAAAACTCATAAACAAAAAAAGTGAAGATTACTAAAACGCCATATTTGTGGGTTTTGTGTTGTGTTTTGGACGATAAGGCTTTGGTTATCGAATGACTAACATTAGTGTGTTTTAGTTTGATTATCATGTTGTGTTTTGTATTCATAGTTCTACGATGGTGTGTTTGAAGTTTTTATGGAATGTTAGAGTTTGGGTATTGTGTTTTAGTGATCTTCACTCTGTTATTTGTGGGTCTTAAGTGTGTTTTATGGTTGAAATTGTGGTGTTTTATGACTTTGTACACTTTGTAGGAAAAATGGACTTTGTTGCCGAACTCCACCATATATATATATATGAGAAAGTGTATTGTACAATCCGGGTTTACGTACGTTGCGTACGCTGGGAAAATATAACGTGCGTGATTAGGGTTCGTTTCAATTAGCCTGGGATTGATCAATTTCGTCCAATTCGTTTCAGTTTACATTGGCCATTGTTCAGTCAATTTCATCAAATTGTGTTCAAATTCATCTTTGATATTGAAAATTTTCATCAAAATGACGACTCGAAATCAGACCGTAGAACAGAGGATACAGGAACATGACCAACATGCGTGATTATAGGTTCAAAATGCGTGATTATGGTTTTCAACATGCGTGATTAGGGTTTTTGAGTTTATAACCTGCGTGATTTCCCTACGTACACATCGTACGTTGTAGAGGTAAAGTACTTTACCCGACTTAAACGGTTATACATTACTTATCGCTTTTTATATTAATATTTATGATTATTGCGTACTAACCCGCGAGGCCCAGCACGTTATAATTTACACGACACTAGGTTGTGGGCTTGTAGAGACAACCCGTAACTGGGCCTGGCCCATTGAGGTTAGGGTTGCCCATGTCTCCTATATAAGGAGGTCTCCACCTCATCATTAGGGCATGAGATATGAGGCAAACACACTTTTTGTAGCCGGAAATAGAGGATTCTTCCTCTACCGGTCGTCTCTACATCCCCACTTTTCTCTCTTCTTGTTTGCAGATCTGAGTCCGGAAAGAAGGAATAAGGTGTGACCCTCCATCCTTTCAGAGAAAGCGGTTCAAGCCACCCCGACGGCTATTCCGTGTTTCTTGATTGGCGCCATCCGTGGGACCGGAAAAATCACATCTCGGCTTCTCTTTCAATAGATCTATTTTCCAAGAAAACCTATCTTGACGATTTTGGTATCTTCAAACTCACATATTTGGGTTTCTTCAAAGTTTAGACTATACATATTTGCTAGATCCAAAAGCTCTCCAAATCTGGTATACAATTTCCTTTCCTGAATCCTTTTGAGCATTGTCATGATTAATTCTTAACAATTAATATTAAAATATCTAAAACCTCATGATTTTCATGATAAATATTAATGATTCATCGCCATGCACATATGCTTACGCCTGCGGATATTTTCTAGTCATACGCCTTTTGGCTATTGACATAATTTCATGATAAGCACAGTAGATTCAGTATTTATCTGAAATATATCTAAGATTCTCTCAAACCTCTGTGATTCTTAGTTAAATAAGAAGAGTTTATGTCACACACACACATATTATATATATATATAGGGTAGGGATAGTGTACATTTATTCAGAAGTGTGAGAAGTGTATTATAACACTATATATAACACCATATAACACCATATAACACTATGTAACACTAGTTGACACTATATAACAATATATAACACTATACATCTATCATAGACATGCTATCAGTCAAACTATAGTGTTATATTTGTTATATAGTGTTATATAGTGTTACATGGTGTTATATGGTGTTATATGGTGTTACATATTGGTATACGGTGTTTATATGGTGTTATATAGTGTTATATATTGTGTTATAATACACTTCTCACACTTCTAGATTAATGTACATGATCCTTTACCTATATATATATATATATATATAATGTGAGGTTCATTGTGGAACACTAAAAAAGTGGGGAACAGTGGGGAACCAACTCAAATGAACTCCGATTGGACACATTCCTGTAGGATCGTATTCGGACCCAATTGAGTCTATCAGAAGAACTTTTCCTAATTTGAGCGGCGGAAACAAACAAATCAGGTTCAATTCACCGAGAATTCACTTTAAATTGTTGATTCTATTGCTTGAACGACGTTTACAATCCTGACAACACTTCGGCAGCACTTTGTGGCAACCGGAATGACAATCACCTAAAAACTATATCTGATTTCACTCCAGAACATCTATTTATATGAGTTCTGATTTCGCTCCAACATACAATGTCACTAGGAGCGAAATCAAACCTTTACATTTCGGGCGAAATCAGCATCTAAACATTACGAGCGGAATCAATTTATCAAGGGGTTTCGCTCCTAATAACAAAATTTCATTTGGAGCGAAATCAGCTTTTACATGATTTCTTGATTCACATGCCCTGTTCTAGCCTATTCTACTCTAGACTCGATACAAGACGAAGTCGACAGATGCATGCACCAACAGACTCCCCCTCAGATGTTGACGACTCGCACGTGTCGAGTCTTTGCCAGTGTCATGACTTCGCATCTTCAGTCTTGATCAGTCTCTGGGCTTCTCTTTGAAGTATTTGATGCTGTAAGCATCCTCAATCTCTATCTCTTTTCCTTTCAATTTCCATTGTGCAAATGCAGTTCCAGGATCAGCACTGGCTCTAACTGCTTTTTCAACTTTGTCTTTCATCACCAACAAACTTCTTCCCCGGATATTGATCTCTTCAATCTTTCTCAGTAGAATCGATCTCAGGATCAGAACCTGACTCTTTGCTATTCAGACTCCCCTTCTCAATCATCTGGGATCGCAGTCTGGAATTCACGAATTCAGGATCTTTTCCTAGCTCATATCCTGCAAAAACTCTTCCATAAACATAAGTTTTATGATAAACATTTAAGCACTCAGACACCACTTGAAGATCCTATCACAAACTGATCTATCAATTAGTTTCTGATGAACCACTTGCAGGAGAAACATGTTTGCAGCTTTTGATTATCACATGTAAATTTTAACTTTAAATCTTTCACGTTTAATACTCCCAAACCAGTCCATCAAGTTTAGCACTCGGAATTTTGAAAATCAGCTTTTCAACACCAGTTGTCGAAAATCTTTTTGTATTTTTCAAAATTTATGCTAAAACACCCTAAAATATTTTTGGATTTATGAAAGAACAGAATGCAGAAATGAAATATTTACAGACAATATTTTTGTGAGTTCGTGCAAGAGGATCATATCAGATTATGAGACAGATCACCAACACCGTTAAGCTTCATTTCATTTTAAGTTCTAAACAATTCACCTAGATTGTCAGTATATTGATCCACTTAAATTTTCACACAAAGTTCAACTGATCCGAGATACGGTATTAATGTCTTAAGAACTTAAACTTATTCGTGTGTCCCACTACTTAAATATACTCCCGTATCCAGATCCCAATATTCAGTCTTACAGGTGAGTATACCTAGATGATATCTGTAAAGGGGTTAAATTGCGAGGACCGTGAGAGCTCAGGTCGATACTTCCGTATACGCAGAGAGATGACGGCTTCGACTTTAGGTGTGTCCCCTTCAGAGGATCTTTTGTTTCAACAGCAATGACTATCAATTTTATTGTTTCATCAATTTGCTGAGGGCGGCGCTGTATTTCAAGCATTTGCGAAAAGTATTATACGGGGACTAGGTCAGTATTACCATACAGCAGAAGTCCCAGGATAATACCCCAGATATCACTAAGCATAAAGACCTAGTATCTCAGAAAGAGGGACCTTTCAAACAAGATTTCGGGGGTTACCCATATATCCAAGAATTTGTTCCCCACGAACTAAGCAAGTTTGAATTTTTAGGTTTATATCTCGTCACAATCTACTAAATGTGCAAAAACCTACTGGCATATCCACAATAAGATTGTTTATCACATTTTAACTTTCCATTTCTTTAGCATGTTGTGACAGTCCACTGATGTACTATCATTTCCTCTTTTTCACAACAAAACTCGTTTTTCATTTTATCATGTTTTTGTTCCTTTATCAACATTTTTCAGATCAAAAATGAGTTTTGTGCTTTTTCAAATTTTCTAATGTTTTTGGATTTTCTGAAATTTTCTACTCCCCCTAAAATGCAAACATATTAAAAAAATTTGAAAACAAACTGTACATAAATATGACAACCGATATCAAATCACATCAAATCGCCATCCACTTGGCATAAACAATCAGAACTCCCCCTATCAACAAACTATTTTCCCATTTAGATTTCAAAACACTTAAGTTTGTTTTAATCAAAATGTTTTACCGGAAAATAAGTTTGATTGATTGATTTCACCATTCGTAGGTATACTATGGGAAGATTCGGGGATGTGGTTCATCATATTGTCTCTCAATCACTTATAGGAAAATGCAAGTACAAATTAATGTCCTTGATTTACCATATGCAAGCATACACAACCATAAACAAACCTGTTTACCGTTTGTACGATGACATTACCAAATAAATCTTCTCAAGAAAGATGCCGATACCTGCTCCTCGCTTACCAACCTGGGAGCTCCGGCAAGTCAGGTTATTCTATTCAAAGAAAATATCCACCCAAGCCTGACCAGCCTTGGGTGTCACCGAGTCATCATCACTCGGTTTCTTACCTTTCCTCTTTTTCTCATAGAACTCTTTAACCCCTTTGACCTTTCGATCAATCAGATCATAGTTAGGGTTCGACGAGCCGGTTCCAACGCCGCTAGAATGAGTCCAATCAGAGTTCATTTGAGTCGGTTCCCCGCTGTTCCCCATTTTTTTAGTGATCCCCAATGAACCTTCCCCTATATATATATATGGCCAGGATCATTTCAGAACCATAAATATTTACAGAACTCGCAGAACTCCTAATAAACAATCTTTTTATTTATATATTTTTATGTTTAGGATAATTTTATCATTTATTATGTGTATTTTTACGATTACATACATGTTAAGAGTAATTTTATCCTTTTTTATATGTAATTTTATAATTACACATATGTAAACTAGTTTTTTTTACATATATAAAATTAGTTATGACACATATATATAATTTTGGAAATTAAACATATGTAAACTACTTTTAACATGTATGTAATCAAAGAAATACATATAATAGATGATAAAAAGATACTAAATACAAAAAACTTATATAAAAAATGATTGTTTGTTAGGAGTTCTGAAAGTTTTGTAGTTATTTAGAGTTCTGAAATGAACTCAACCATATATATATATAGGGAGCCGCTAAAATAGAAGCCACCTTCAGTTGGGAAAACCGCGAGAACCACTCTCCACCAAATGTTGGTGAATAGTTTAAGTGTGGGACCCAAGGTGCAAGTCGTTCGGTTTGGCTAGTCGATCGGATTGGCTGTTCGATCAGACAGCAGTCCGATCGGACAATGCTCCGTCCTGGTCAACCTGTTCGTCTTACCCTTGGTGTTTGATTGTTTGTCGTTTTTGTCGAGGTGTTGTGACAACGTGCAAAACAACTGTAACCTCGTCACTACTTGGAACTCCTGATCGGACAGGAATCACCCAAATCCGGTCAGCTTACCTTTCGTGACGGTGTTCCATGTTTAACCCAAAATCGGTGAACCTCGTGGATAGAATTCCGAATCTCGAGCCACTCAACCACTAGAATGAGTAGTAGGTCGGCACAAGCTCCGTTTCTATCGGTTTTGAAAGCGTTGAGTGTAAAAGAGTTGAAAGAAAGTTTGAAAACCATATTTCAATCCTTTTTATTGTGAATATGTTTAGATCCATGAAAGATCTTTGTTTGTTTATGTGGAAATCGGTTAGATCCAAGTTATTCTTGGTGGATTGAGGCCAAAACATGAAGTTCTTCAAGAACACATGATGACGTCATCCTAGAACACCTTAAATCTCGGTGATTTCACGGTTAAAAGTCAAGATTCAAAAGATAGAAAGGTGTAGGAGTGCGTGTAGATCAAGGAAGTACAAGATTTAGGACGAGATCTTACCGGAGTCGAGAGAAATCGAGGAAAAGGTGGGGATCACGAGCTGGTCGGACAGAGAGTTGCCAAAAGTAGAAAGAATGAAAGTGACAGTAGGTATTTATAGAGTTCCCAAAGAGGAAAGGGCTGGTCGATCGGCCAGGCAGCTCGATCGGACAGCCTGTCCGATCGGACGGCAGTCCGCGTGGACGGCTGGTCGCCTGATCGATTGGTCGCCTGATTCGAGTGTTCGGTGTGACGAGTTTTGCTGTTTCGATTTCGATTGCGAGCGTTGCGATGCGATAGAGTTTCCTAGTCAAATTACTTTTAATCCCAACTACTCATATCTTACGCTATCTGTTCTCCACCAATTATCGTACTATATCTATATACAAGCATCCTTATTTCGTATTCATTTAGCGTTTACGATTCGATTGCGATTGAGTTCGATTGCATTTCGATTGATTACCACACATACGTAAATAAACATGCACAAGTAACACATAAGGCATACACACGTATAACAATCACCAAAATGCGAAATTCGAGTTGCGAGCGCGATGTTGATTAGATTAGTTCGATTATCGTTTAGTTGACTTTATCGCATTGTTACTTCCTATTGTTCACAGTCGTAAGGCGATTCTCAGCGATAAATATACATCGATTACTGCGATTCTTAACAATTATACCCTTACACAATTAACAACTTGGGTTATGTCTCATTTGATTAAAAGTCACATCCTTTAATTCATTTTACTCACATCCTTTCATTTTATACATAAAAAATCAACTTAAAACACAATGTTTTAGATCACACCTGTAACATCCGCCAAAATGGTTACTAGAAAATCCGACCCGTTTTAAAACGGATTTCTTCGCGTGAAATAGAAAGTGGGATTTTATTATTTATTATGCTATTTAATATTGTATAAAAAATAAACAATATTTAAATTCCTTGGTTTAGTGAAAGTTATTAAAGATTTATTAAAATTTATTAAACTTGTAAACATATTAAAATTTTCAAACATTTTAAACTTGTAAACATATTAAGACTTATTTCTTTAATCTTTTGAGCATGAGATATGCACCAGAAGAAAGGGAACCTTCATATAACTCCCAAATAAGTAGTGGGTCATGTTTGAATAATGTAATGAGTAAATTTCCATAATTGGTATTAACTGAGAGACACACGATTATTCTAACGTAGCCGTTTCCACATTACAACCATCTATTTTCCCTTCTCTTTAATCAGGTCCCTCACTCGTTTTTATATAAACCGAAGCATGCCTTTCACCTCGTTACCTCCTCATTTCTCACCGAATAAACAATACACTCACGTCGGAGCTTTACCAGAAAAACTCGAAGCGTTTGCCGGAGTAATCGAGACACCGTCGGAGTAACCAAGTTCTTCGGAGTTTTGACGGGACTCGGCTCGACTCGTTTGTCGGTATACCTTCAACTCGTTACTTCCGTTTTATAAATTTATCATTTTTATCGGTAAATTCATATACGGATCAATCTGTTTATTTTCCGTATTCGTTTACTTTTTCGTTTGGCAAAAGAAAGAGAACAAGTTCCGCACCCTCGGCACGTTTCGTTGGAGAACCATAACACTCACCGGAGCCGTCCGAATCGCACAGGAGCTTACTGTTCGGTATAATTTCCTGTCATCTTTTTGTTCTTTCGTTTCTGTTTAATCCTTAATTTAAAACGTAGACACTAATCATCGCGTTATGTTTCGGTATACGTCTCTTTCAAAACAACTCTTCTCATATATATGTTCGTATATACGCACTTGAACTGGTAGTGGTAACTTGTAAATATGAACTACTTGGATTCTATTTTGGGAAGAAGTTGACTAATGCTTTTATACAAACTGTTAGATGTCTCTCATTTGAAAACAAGAGCAAGACAAGAAAAACAAATAATAACACTATGCTTGTCATGAAGATGATGATTTAAAAATATTCAGTTTGGAAGATGAAAACAATTAATTGTCATTTAAATGAAATGATACTTATAATTCATCACAAAACAAGGCATAGATCAAGTGGTGTTGTTGCTATTCATCACCGAGGTCACGAGTTCGAATCCGGGCAGACCCGATTTTTATTTATTTATTTTTTTTAGAAAACTCAATTCCTTTTCTTTGATAACTTACACAAGAAACAGTTTTATTATTATTATTATTATTATTATTATTATTATTATCTATATTAATACAAAGTTTTGATGAACAGTAGTTTATTTTTTTTTAATATTGTTTTTCTGTATTTTCATTATTTAATTGTTTTAATACATTAATTGATTTTAAATTATTATTATTATTATTATCATTTCTACTGTTATTATTATAAATTCATTTCCTTTATAATATACCCATTAAACTAAATTATATCATAAGTAATAGATAATTTACTACGATTCTTTTTATAAACCCCAAATGTAATTAGTGAGATAAATTATAATGTTTAAATAATTAGATTGAAACCTTCAATAGTAGAAACTTTATTTAAACTATTAGTAATCACCTCTCGTGTGGTATTTCACATCTAGGATAATCACTCTCGCTCGTTCTCTTGGATTATTCTCCATTCTTACTCGTGTGTTACTTACAAGAAATTGCAACGCAACCAATGTGAGTATACTCGACCCCTTTTTGTTTTAAACACTTTTGGGATGCAAGATGTATTCTATATCAAAAACACTTGACACTTGAAACTTATTTGAAACATACTCTATCCATTTAAACATGAAACATGAAACTTGTGATACTTGAGACTTTTATGCTATGTGAACGTTTAATCCTTGTGTGTAGTTCCGCCTTAACAATGGTAGCGCTATAGGGGTAATGCACCTCCCCGTTAGTCTTTGGGGTATTGTTAGGATGAGACATATAACCTCCCGTTAAACTTTGGGAAAGGCACTTAACGCATTGGAAACTTGGGCTATCACTTGGACTGCGTTAGCTAGCATGGTGAAACTTGTTATATGTTTTCGTGTTGGATATGAGTCTTTAAACGTTTAAACTATTATGATATGTATTCAAACTTGTATGCTCGCCAACATTTTTTTGTTGACATTATTTTAATACATGTTGCAGGTTGATTAGTACAAGACTCAAGAAACAAGCTAGGATGGCTTTAGATACCCATTTTAGCAATTAAACAATGTTTGAATATATGTTTACTATTTGAAACAATGTATTATTGTTTAGTTTTAATAAAATGATTTAATTCATATTGTCACATTTAGTGTTATGTTGTTTTGAGCAATTTGTTCGTCTCATCCCGATGTTTCCGCCATCGGTTGGGGTGTGACAACACCCTTTCAAAAAATCACTACTTTTAAATATATCACACTCCTTACAGCACCATTTCAAAAAATCATAACCATTCAAATTACTTTTAAATACATCACACCCTTACAAAAAAAGTAACAACACTCCATATACATATATATACATGCACAAAAAATATCACAACCCTTCCAACTAATTTTAAATATATCACATCTCTTAGAAAAAGTTAAAACTTTTAAACCTATCAGACCCTTTAAAAGGTTACAACCGTTTAAACTATCAAACCCTAAAAAACATAATTTCATATGAAACAAAGGGCTAGATGTATACGGTAAAGGTTGTGTCGTTTCCTTATTCTACGTATACAAATACCAACAGGTACGATTCGCAACTTAAGAATTCTTATAACACCAACATCGCATCTTTTAATCAAATACAAAATTTACCGGTTCATTCAATATTATTAACATTTAACACCAACCATCGTATAATAACTTCATAATTCAATGGTTCAATCAATAATGTTTAGCACCAACCATCGCATCACTTAATCAAATCCGGTTTTTTTATGAAGTCATCAAACCAAAACCAAGAACATCGCTTTTGATCGTCGATTAAATACGAATAATCGATTCAAGAATTCCCGATCCAAAGGAACGAAGAACAAAGACAGTTACCGTGGGGGAAAAATCATCAAAACTGAAATTTACTTTCTCAAATGAAATGCATTCAAGGTTTTTTGAACAATTTATATCATAGTTGGAATTAAAATATAAATATTTTTGAACATTTCATATCATAATGATAATTGAATAAAAAAACTCACGAACTTTTAAGCAAATTCTCCCCTAAAAGGCCCAATGCTAAGACAGGGTTCGTGTGGATCTGCCGGAAGAAGAAGATGAATTGCGTGTTCCGTGCAATCATTTGGAAAGTGTCGTACGGTTTTTGTTGAGAACCGTCGTGTCACACCCCAACCGATGGCGGAATCATCGGGGCGCGGCACTAAGCGAAACAGATTGTTCAAAGAAATTCCATAACAACTATTATTACCGAATAGTTTAAATATCACGTCCCATACCGTGACCCATAAGATAAACTTAGTTATTACAGACACAGATATTCTTCAAACAAAAACATGTTCCGACAACTCAGATTTAAACATATAAATATAAATTGTCTTGGTTTCTAGACTCTTTCCTAGCCTCGATTTCACAGCAGAGAAAGCAAGTAAGCATCCTAAACACCTGTCACATACGTTAAAATAAAGTCAATACATATAATGTAAAGGTGAGCATACAAGTTTGATAGTAACATATAGAGTTCGAATAGTTTACGCATAACCAGCACGTACACAGAGGGAAATGATGCACGTTAATTATCGACATGGACCTATCAATACCAACGACTGCGGGTTGACTGTCCGAGACAGTTCGCAATACATGATCACCACCGTAAATCATGCAAGTAATTGTCCTTAACAACCCCCGTGTGAACGGGTGCTGAGTCCAAACTATAGTACTACGTTGCTAAGGCAGGTAGACAACATTCCACGTGTAAACATAACAACACGCATACCTTTAATCACGTAATACATGCAATCGGTTAGCGTTCAAATAGTTTGAATAGTGTGTTCGATTGTGATTTTGATAGGTAGCGTATGTAACACCCAAAAGTGCTAAAGCAAAAAGGGTTCGAGTATACTCACAGTGATTGATTATGGATTGAAGGGAGCGCTGAGAGTAAGATTAGCCTGAATAGTTCGATAGCACGACAATGAGTAATGTGGAAAATAAGACAAGTGTGAATGGCTCGAATAGGCTGGTCGATCGAATGGCAGGTTCGATCGAACGGTCTGTTCGATCAGCTGGTATATCCGATTGGACAGTCCAGTTCGATCGGCCGATAGGCTCGATCGGCTGGGCCATTCGAGTGGATTGTTTCTTCCTCTGGTGTGTTTGTGTTTGAGAATTTGAACTTTTGAAGTTTTCGTTGTAGTATATGAGAACACCAAAATGTCCTTACATTCCAGGTCGATCGATCGAACGGTCCGTTTGATCGGCCGGCTTAACCGATCGGCTGGGAACTTTAGGAGTGGTTCTCAACAGAATGTCACTCGATCGAACAGACTGTTCGATCGGCTGGTATTCCCTACTACGAACGACTTGTAAAACGATTAAGTGTTGAAGCATAGTATCTCATGATCCGAAGAGTAATGTTTACCAATCGAGTAGCGTATTCGATCGAACATCACTTCGTCAATAGCATACTTCCTAAAATTCAAAAAGTGTGGGACCATGTGCTAGCCGATCCGCTGGCCCGGCCGGTCGGCTGGTATGTCCGATCGGCTGGGCTGTTTGAACAGCCTAGCCGTTCGGCCAGCATTCCTGACCTGGTCGGCCTTTCGTCTAACACTTGGCTGTTTGTTCACTTGTTGCCATATCGAGGTAGTTTGATAACGAGTTGAACTATGATATCCTCCGTTCCTACTCGTTTATTCGGCTCGAACAGGAATCACCCAAGTCCGGCCGGTGAACGGTTCGGAACGTCGGTTTAGAGTTTAACCCATCGTCGGTGAACCTTGTATATAGAATCCGAATCTGGAACCTCTTAACTGTTAGAATGATTAGTTAGCCGGTTCAAGCTCCGTTTCTACCGGTTTAAGGTTTCGAGTGTAGAAGTTTGAAGAAGTTGGAAATTATTCATAAAAATGTTAAAATTCTTACAAATCTTAGTTTGTTTATGTGGAAACCGGTCAGATCTAAGCTATTCATGGTTGAATGAGGCCAAAGTTTGGTGTTCTTGAAGAACACTATGATGACATCACCCAAGAACACTTAGATCTTGGTGATTTCACGGTTAGAAATCGAGTTTTGAAAGATAGAAAGGTGTAGAATCATGCAATGAGCAAAAACGTACAAGAATTAGAGTGAAAACTTACCGGAGTTGAGAGAAATCCGAGAAAAGGTGAAGAAGAAGGCTGGTTCGGTCAGAGCTTTCCAAAAATGGAAAGTGTGACAATGGCAGCCCTATTTATAGGCTCCAAAAGAGGAAAGTGGCAGCCGATCGGCCAGGAGCTCCGATCGAATGGGCTGCTCGATCGGCTAGGAAGATGCTAGCTGATCGGCTGGCCTGTTCGATCAGGATGCCTCCTGTTCGATCCGCGACCCACTTTGGGTATTTCGCGACGATTTTCGACGTTTCGATTTCGATGGACGATTATACGAATACGATAGAGTTCCTAGTCAAATTACTTTCTGTCCCAACTACTATATCTAACATACAATCTTCTATAAGTCACGTTTCGATGTCGGTTTCGATTGAGTTCGATTGCTTTTTGGGTTTCGATTTGATTTTCGATTGATGCACTTGAATACCACCCAAACATATAAGTAAACACGCAAAAGTAACACATAAGTAAACACGCAAAAGTAACACATAAGGCACACACACACGTATAATAACACCAGAGTTCGCATAGTTCGAGTCTCGAGTTCGATTGATTGATCGATTAGCTTGATTATTGATTGATTAACTTTATCGCATTGTTACTTCCTACTATTCACAGTCGTAAATCGGTCGTATTGATTAAACATTCAATCATTTCATTATATACAACACTTACTCCACATAATACAAAAGTAAAAAGAACATTAACAGTCAAAGAAGTCAAAGTTGACTTGGACTTTGACTTTGACAATCGAAAACACGGGGTGTTACACGTCGGATGCCGAGTCTGACAGGCGTGAAGAGTAAAGGGCGGTTGATTTGGGTGACAGTTTCAGATATTTGTGTGACGGAGGTTGGGAAGATTACTTTTGCCATGCCATGGCGCTCAGGTTGTCGCGTACGCAATGTTTTAAAAATGGGTTCAAACCAGCCGGTTGTACCGGTTGAACCATCCGATACACCCGGTTAAACCGTTTTTGTATCAAACCTGGTACGAATCAAAAACCGAATTTTAAAACATTACGTTTACGGAGGAGGCATTTGAAAAACAAGATTCATAAGGGAAGTGATTAAACTGAAATACTTATGGATTAAATGTGATGCTTTTTTTAACATTTTTTTTTTGTTGATGAGATGCATATTTAACATCAACTTGTCATCGCTTTCACTTGAATGATATACAAATTAATTTCTAATTGTCACAATATTAAAATTGACACTGACATTGAAATAAAAATGAACTGTAGAGGTATGTTGTTAATTATACTTCAAGATACTTTGTTAGGCCATTTATAACCCGAACATCTGAAGAGGTCTGTTGACCGATGTGAATGACGTCATAGCTAATGTAAAGTAGAGAAGTAGGGGGCGTCGACACAGAGGAGAGAAGGGGGCGTTCGTAACCTCCGTTGCACAGTCATAAGACATCTATACATTAATATTTCTACAACATAGAACCATAAAATGACTTCACAATACACTTCATCAATACAAGTCTACTGCATTCAAAATTAACATCCCGCCGCAACGCGCGGGTTAATGTTAACTCGTTACTCCACATAATACAACTAACGTAAAACATAAAATAGACTAACTATAAGTCAAAGAAATCAAAACAGGAATTGAGCGAGGAGAGACAAATTGCAATTAGCAATCTTTTCTTCCTTTGACTTCAATCTTGACTTTGACTTTGACTTTCGAAACACGGGGTGTTACATTCAGTCTCTGTCTCTTTATTTATTGTGTTTAGACTCTCTTTCTCTCTCTTGAAATAGTTCATCTCTTCAAAAAAACCCTCATCTCTCTCTCTTGAAGTAGTTCATCTCTTCAAAAACCAGACCACCCCTCCTTCTCCGGCGACCCCCTCCTTCTCCAGCGACAAGACCGACGACCCCTCGTTTCTTCGGCTATAAGACCGGCGCCCCCTCGTTTCTCCGGCGACCCCCTCATCTTTCATCTGGTGAAAAGAGGCAAAGATATGTTTCTCTCTCTCTCTCTCTCATAACACAAAGATCTGCTTCTTCTCTCTCTCCTTTTTACTTTGAACCTTTCTGGGGTGAATTTTTTGTGATGAAAGTTTTGAAGGTTGTTGTTGTGGTGACATTTTTAGCACCTCGCTGGCGGTGCTTAGTCGTCGTCGGAGAGAGAGGTGGGCGACGGTGTTTAGTGGTAGGCGAAGGTCTTGTAAACGGAGAAAGAAAATGGGGGGGGGGGGTTGTAATGGTGGAGATGGTGGGTTTGGGAGTGTTTCATGTGGTAGTAGGGGGTGGTGGAGAGCGGTGTACGATGGTCGTTTGTGCGATTTTGGGGGTTTCCTGTGAAGGGAGATGGGGGTTTGTTGGTTAAATTGGGGTTTAGAATCTTGCATCAAGATTCACTGCTTGGAGCAATATATTCTCTGTGTTTTAAGTTTCTTGGTGAGAATCTTGAATTTTGTATAAGTTCATGTTTTTTTTATTGGTTAAATGAAGGTGATTTGTTTTTTTTTTTTATTCTTAACCAGTTCGTTGGTGGGGATTCTCTGTGTTTTTTGTTGGTTAAATGAAGGTGATCTGCTTGGAGAGATTCTTTGTGTTTTGAGTTTCTTGGTTGAGCGACGACATAAGCACATTTTGTTGATGGGGGGTTCTTGATTTTTTTATGCTTTTTTATGTTTGGTATGGATTCGAAGGATTTTGGGTGTCTTTTTGGAAGATTGAACAGTGAACTATGTGGGTTTGATCTGTTGGATTGGGCGGTGATGATGCAAAAAAACCGTATATTTTGATGACGATGGCGGAGAAAGGATGGTGGAGGGTAGGTTTTTGAACCTGCAACCCCACTTTGCAGCCTTTGATTATCAGAAAATCTGAGCCAAACCCCGTTTTTTTCAAGAATCCACTCATTGTTTTGATTTTTCTTGTTGGTTTTTTATATTTTTTCCCAGTCAGTGATGATAACAATCTATCTGAGACACCTACCGAGTTGCGATTTCTGGGTGCGTTCGTTTTGTGTAAAAAAGTTTTTATAAAACAAAAGTTAAAACCGTAAACTTTTTTAACGTAAAACGCAAATTTTTTAACGTAAACCGTAAACTTTTTAACGTAAAACGTAAACTTTGTAACGTAAAACGTAAACTTTTTAACGTAAAACGTAAAACGTAAACTTTTTAACGTAAAACATAAAACGTAAACTTTGTTGTGTTAAAAAATCTAAATTTAAAATGGTTGAAAATTTAGATTCCTTATCTGCGGCTGTTTCTGGTTAAAAATCAGGTCGTTACGGCATCGCCAAATACTCCACACAACCATTTGCATAACTAAATAAACAACCTTTCTCCACTTTCCTGACCCGCGGACGTGTTGATGGAAAACCACCAGATCCTTTCTTTCCAGCAAGAAAAAATCATGAATCTTGACCCAACTTCTGACCTCCTCCCACAACCTTTGAGCGAACTCGCATGAAGTGAATATATGATCCGTCGTTTCATCCCCGATCCCGCAGAAAGGACAAAGACTGCTCGGAACCTGTATGTTTCGAAGCCTTAAAGCCACCAAGGTAGGGAGTCTATCTAAGAGAACTCTCCACAGCAAGAAGTTCACCTTGAGAGGCACGCCCATGAGTTCCACACGAAACAGAGTTCTTGGCCCATGTGTTTTTTTTTCTGAAGTGTTCTTCTGATACTTTTCACAGGGAAACCACCATCATCTTCTACCTTCCACGTCCACCGGTCCGGGGCTGAATTCAAAGTAACAGAACTGAGCAAAGTCGTTAACTCCATGGACTCTCGGAATTCATTGACCGAGCTGAGTTGACGTCTCCAATGAAAGCATAGAACCGCTGCGCCGTATCGGACCTGTACCTGATCTGCTACACACACTTTTTTGCTGTGCTCTAAGGCGAAAATAGTAGGAAATTTCTCTTTCAGTGGGACATCTAACATCCAACAATCATGCTAAAACGATAAGCTCAAACCGTCTCCTAGAACCCCTTTAAATAACCCCGATAAATCAATGTTCATAGCCGACAGATCCTGGCGTATTTTTGCAACTTGTTTCCAAACACCCGGACTAGTCAGTTTGCCCGGAATGAAGTTCCACATTCTGTTGCTATTATGAAACCTCCATATAACCTTTCTCCACAATTCAGCGACATTTATTTGAAAATATTCAATATCAAAAAAGCGATGTTATAAAGCCTACAACACCATTCGAGCCCATCACATGGGTCATACAGACTCTTTATAAATAATTGAATGCGACACTTTTGATGTATTAATTCAATTCAGCGACATTTATGAAGATATTGAAAGAAAACAACAACATTCTTTTTATAAACCAAACGACGATGTTAATTAAAAGTCCTTGTATCAATTAGCGACTTTCTATAAAGTCTTTAAACCAAACAGCGACTTTAATAACATCCTTGTTCGAAACAACGACATTTATAAAGTCTTTAAACAAAACAGCGACTTTAATAACACCCTTGTTCGAAAGAGCGACATTCTATAAAGTCTTTAAACGAAACAACGACTTTATTTGATGTATCTGTATCATTCAGCGACTTTCGGGACAAAGGGAATGATGGCAGAAGTGTGGCAAAATTTGCAAGAAATCTTATTTAAAGTCGCTGAATGAAATAACGAGGTACCTAGAATTGTTTTGATTGTTCATGCCCACCTAGAGGTGATTAATTGGTGTTCAAACCACCTACTTCTGAAAAAATTTCACGTGTTAGATACTAAGGTAGTGTTTTGTATGCTGGAATGAGAGGCGGAATGGAATAGAACATTACGAGGGACAATGTTTTTTTTTCCATTCCATCCCCGCTTGCACCCTTCCTTAACAACACCATAACCCACCATTGTTGCCACCACCACCTGTCGCCACCACCCACGACCGACGCCCACCGTTGTCGCCACCCGCAACCTGTCACCACTACTACCCGCAACACCTCAGCCACTACCAACCACCACCATCGTTGCCGCCACCCGCCCGCCGCCGTTGCCACCCACCGCTGCCTTAGTTGCTACCAGTCACCATCGCCGCAGCCACCATCGCCACCTATCACCACCCACAATCACTGCCACCGACCACCACCACTCACCATCGATTTTATTCCTTTATCTTTTCTTAACTAACTAAACAATACACGGTAATAATTCATTCCATTCCCACATGATAACCAAACAAGACAGTAAACGGTAATGATCCATTGCATTACCTTGTCCATTCCATTCTCTCGTCAATTCCATTACCCCATACCAAACAGACAGAGTTGTGTTAATAACGGTTACGATTGATGATCATGTTGCATGCATCAATTAGTTAAGCGTCTACAAAAATAATTTCTACCCAGACAAAATTTTAAAGTCATAAACGATTGTTTAAAAAAAACTAAAGTGAAATTGAAATTTACCATCAGTCTCCTATCATGCTGGAAAATTCATCTTGAAATTGAAAAATTACAAGCATGAGAAAATAAAAATTTTAGAGTCACCATTGACCGTAAGTACCATATAACACCATTCACATCCTATCCACTATTTTTTACTTTATAATTACACTAAAAACAACTATAACTTGTCTCTCTTGCTAATTAAATAATATATTTTTATACGTTTATCATTATCTTTTCTCTCACCTCTACTCACAATCACTTTCAAAAAATATTAAAAAATTATTGAGGGTAAACAGTGTCTCCTCAAATATACAAATGAACAATAAGCATTTGTATATTTTGCTCTAACTTAATATATACGATCCTTTTATAGGGGTTGGTTCTGGTACAAACCATATTTATCCTACAAACCGTAAGAACAGATCCTAGCATTTAAAAAAAGTTAAATTAGCACATAACAAAACAATACATACATAAAAGTACAACTTTTGAATTATATTAGCACATGAAAATTAATCAAGATAATTGATTTGAGCACATATTTGAATGATATCAGCACTTTTCTTAATCAGCACATTGAAAACAAATAGAAGATCCAAATAAAGAATTAATTGATTGTTAGCATATTTATAGAGAAGTCAATATAATTGATATTATTTAGGATATTATTTTATCATTTCTCTATAATTGGTTGGATACCACGTGACACTTTTTAAATGGTTCTTACAGTTTGTATGCGAAATGTGGTTTGTATTTGATCCTACTCCTCCTTTTATAATCGTGTGTCTTGTTCTATTTCTTACTTTCACTGAATTTTGAAACATTACATACAAATAAGTTACTATGCTATTCCTAATTTTATAATTAACATTGATTATCAATTTGACGATTTTCATGACTTTGTTTTTATATTGTATAATGTTTTTATTAGATGAATATAAAAGAAAAAGAATTGAAGGCTCGAGGTAAGATAGCGAACTTAGTATTTTAAATCAGATTTAGTTTAATTTAGTGTAAACTAGGATTGTGACCCGCCGCGCGTTGCGGTGGGGTCGAAAGTTAAAGTAAGCGTATTTATACTGTATATTTGACCCGATTCTTTACTTAAATTCATAATTGTTCTACAAAAGATGCGCTCGACTTGCACCTTGGCTTTGAGAACCCTATTGTCCCAGCCCGCCTTGCACTTTCTAACTCCAAGGCCTTAATAAATACTCCTCTCAACGTGTAAGGCATGGAAACTATTACGTGTTCTCTCTACATATACACCTATATTACTTTATCTCTCTATAGACACTCCCGTCTTACTCACGATAGAGCATGCTACCTCTGGTTGAAACAACCAGACCTTGAAGCACCAATGGCGCTCCAGATCACGCACTACAACACATCCTTTGTTGCAACAAATCCCACGGTACAAATTGGATGCAACATAGCCAATAAAAGGGAGCCATCACCCCTATATAGTTGTTGGGTTGAAATTTAAGATAAATGGTGAATGAACTATCTTTGAGCATTCTTATCATCTTCGTATTTTAGCAATCAGTAGCGTATTTTCTTCTTAATTTATCTTTTTTCTGGGCTCATCACTATTGAGTGCTTAACAGCCTAAACTTGTATGTAAAAAGGGCTGAAGGCTAAAGTCTTTTGCATTAAATGTTTCATTTGTAAATGGACTTGAATGATGTGGTTTCTTACCTCTGGCTGAGTAAAAACTACTTGAGCCTCTTGTGACTTCAACATGCGAAGACCAGTTTTAGGTCCATTCGTGGCATCGACATAACTAATTTCCTTATATGTTCAGTCAGTACGGGTACGTAACCGGTATTTTGTACGAAATTTCTCATGCCTACTTTAGGCCCCAAAACAGATTGAAATGTGCTCAGATTCATCTAAACTACATTATACTAAGGCTATAGTCTAATAAAACTACTATCTACACTTTCTTAATGAACCGTCGATTCCTAATTTCCTTGAATATAAACCTAACCCTAAAACATGAAACAATAATAACTGTGATCGATAGAAACTACCTGTTGGAACTGCGGAAAGTAGACTCCGGGAATGGAAGTGGAGGGAGCAGAGTAGACGGGCGGCGAGGCGGGGTACGGAACCACCGCGGGCGGCGGCGGAGGAGGAGCAGCGGCAGAAGAATAGGTTTTGAGATTGTTGAAGGTGAAAGGGCATGGGGAAATAGGAGCCGTTGAAAGGGCATGGGGAAATAGGAGCCGTTGCTGTTGGAGTATGTGAATTAGGATGAAGATGATGATGATGATTCTGATGAATTCGGTGGGATGAAGATAGATCTGGAAGAAAATGGTAGGTAGCAACTGGTATTTAAGAGATGAGAGAAAGGTTAGGTGTTTGTCTTATTATCACCGACCTTTCTCTTTGTTATTATATAAATTACTTTTTGAGTCTTTGTGTTTTAGTGGTTTTAACCACTTGAATCTAAAATCAAAATGTTTAACGCTCTTAGTCCCTATAACCACTTTTCTTAACCATTTGAGTCCAATTTTCCAACACAGTTAGAATTCTGTTGTTAAGTTTTGTTAAATGACCAAATTACCCCTATAATTAAAAAGTTAAAAAAAACTAATTTATTTATTTTTCTCTAAGGTAAATTACACTTTTCGTCCTTTATGTTTATATCAGATTGCGATGGATACCCTTTAACTTTAATAATTACAGTTACAGTCCTTTATTTGGAGAACTCATTACACTCTACGTCCTTTAGCACTAACGTGGTTAAAATTTTCAGTTAAATTAGACATGTGCTTTGCACATGAGGGTAAGTTGGTAATTTTGCGCTACCCTTTTCTTTAAATCTATTATATATAATAAATGAAAGTTATTTGGGCCACGTGTCACTTAATTAGGGTATCCTCAGTTCTCTTTTCTCGCCCAACAGTACCACTGCCCTTTTCCTTATATAATCTCTCTTCTCACCTCTCCTCTTTCTTTACAAATGCCCAGGGTTCTTTCTCTCTCTATATTCCGGCGATTCAAATTCAAATTTCACAAACCCTGCAAACCTTAATCTTCTTGCAGACGCCACCATAAAATCTTCTTTTGTTCATCGATTACTTCATCAAAAGGTTTGTTCTTCTTTTTTTAGTTGAAATACTTTCATCATTTCCTCTTATTTACAATAATCCTAATTTCTACTCGTAATCTAATCATATGGTTCCAGGGTTGTTGTCATCGATTTTCATCAAAGTTTAAATCAGCTTAGCTGCGTATAGATTCCTGCCATAAGCTGGTATGTTTGAATATGTTCAGAAATAAGCGTTTTTTTCTTAATGGTGATGATATGACTATAACATCTGTTGATTATTGATGTTTGAGTATGTCCAGCGATTATTCTTTCTGAAATTAGGGTTTCATTTCCAGTTCTCGAGGTATTATCTGTTTGTAACAGCAGTGGTTCAGCATCTACAGTGTATTCATGACGGGTGGTCCGTAGGACAACCCTTAAGGCCTTTAAATAGACCAAAATACCATACTTTATCCGGTTAATAGCTTGAATTTGGTAATCACAAGATGTTTAATGTTACAGGCGTTAAAGAGCTTAAAATGCGGGTTTTATGGAGCTTGGATGGATGCTAGAAGTTGGCGGTGTTGGGATTGAAGAAATGGTGAATTAAATGAAGGAAACAAGGAAAAACTAACACTCAGCGCCGTAACCTACGGCACTTGGCCATAGGTTACGTCCCCAACCTTTGCAAAAAGCCTTCGCCGTAAGACAGAAGCCACCAGCCGTAAAGGAAAGCTGCCCGCCGTAACCTACGGCCCTCTGTCGTAGGTTATGCCACCGACTGATCCAATTTTGTAACTTATGCATTAAATTGTCATTTCATGGGTTTTTATGGTGTCTAATCATCTCATTTCGGTTACTACTTGTCTTGGAAACGAATTGGGAGCAATCTTGGAGACTTGGAAGCTTGGAGAACATATCTTTTCATCTAGTTTTTGTTGCCTTTGATCTTGAAAAACAATATTACTTTTTCTATGATGTTTGTTCAAGCCATGAGTGGCTAAACATTTTGTGGTCATCTTTGGTGGAAGGTTTTGTAAGACTTTATGCTTTATTTCCTTATTTCTAGAATAACAATCTTGATCTTTATTGAATTGTTTGTTATGGTGTGTGATTGATTGTTAGTAAATTATTGATTCTTATGTTAAACTAATTAGAAACCATACGTTCTTGGTGCCGTTGGCAATCGAGATATCATGGGTATAGTTAGGCTTGGGTAAGGGTTGATTGATCATCGGGTAACAACCTCACGTTCTAGGAATCTGAGTACTTAGTTCCCTTTGATCACTGCAATTGATCACACATGAACTATGTCTATGTAGTTCTTTCTAGTGGAATGTTAACATAAATGTCAAAGCAAACCAGAAACTAAAGATGATTACTTGTCTAATTTGTTTACAACTGTCACGGCTCCCCGACCCACCCTGGACGGAGTCGGGGCCCGCGAGGCAGTTCCCGTGGTATTTAATTTATGCGACAGCGGAAGTCTTTTACAACAGGATCTTTTCACCGTAAAATGCTCGTTTAATATATTACACAAAGTTTAAGGCATAAATCCCATAATTTACAATAAGTTGATTTCACACAGAAATCTTTATTTTTCAAAACACGTTTTATTGGTTTATTTACACTGAGCCACTTCTCTGAGCTTGATAGTGCTTTACTGCACTTTTCCTGGATCACACAGATCACCTGAAACATGTTTGAAAAAGGTTTTGTCAGCGGGGAAATACTGAGTGAATCATTCTGTTTTCTAAAACGACCCGTTAGTTATAATTTACAGTATTAAGAGCGATTACAATGTTTCTATCAACCAATTATCAAGAATGGGTATTTGTCACTCGATTCATTTCTGTGACTGTGGTCATACCACTATTGGGTCCCGTTGCCCTAATAGTGACGGTGTACTCACACAGAGTAATAATAACTCACATAGAGTAATATTCACTCACATAGAGTGATAATAACAGTAATGTGCACAATACCCCACATACCAGCTGTAATTTGGTGATTACAAAGACTTAATCCCTGTAATTATAACCTTGAAAATAATTGGAGGTATTGTAATACTTACTCACAAACGGTGAGAAAACTATTTAAAAAGAAGAATGACTCACATTGCAGATTAACGAGCAATAGATATAAGCCTACTGATTAGCCTTGATCACACCTAGTTTTAACACAATGCACACACAAACAGGTTAGTAACTAATACAGCAATTACGTCAATTCACGAGACTAAACCTTCACAACGATTAATCAGTGCAATACTCGATAATTCAATCGGATTCACAACGAATAACAGAGCATAGTCCGAATTCGAACAACACTCTAATATTCAAGTCGAAATCACGACGAATAATCAAAGTACAAGCTCAATTGAGCAGCACCCGGACTATCGTTGGATAGTTATAATCGATCGGACGTTGAATCGTAATAGCGATCGAGTTATTACCCTGATTGCGGCAGCGTTTCGATAAATGTGTGTGTGTGTTGGACTGTTTCTGTGATAACTCGCTCTACGTAACTCGGATTTACGTCGTTCCAAAGACAGAATTCAAGTCCCAACCCCCTCTATTTATACCCGAAATTTGACACCGTCGCGTAGCGCGAGGGGTACCCCCTATAGGCGTCGCGCTATGCGAGTGGTAACCTATGTTCATAGGGTAGCTACGTGTGTAACTAGGCTTGCTGTGTTGACAGTTTTTCAATTTTCGAATTTGATAGAGAGTTATGAAGATAATCGTTGGCTAGGGTTTATCCCCCCCTGAGTTTTAGGGGCCCTGATCCTGATTCCGATTGTTCTGGAAATTTTAGGGTTAGTGCAGAATTACTTGGGTTTCTTAATTAGGGTTTCCTTAATAGCTAATTACCATCCTAATTATGGATTTTAGTGACAGTTGTTACAACAACCAACACTTACGTTTTGCAATCATAATAGTAATTTAGTTCTTAAACCAATTCACTCAAACCAACTTTTGAAATTTACTTTTATTGCAATTAGTTTAGTTTTAGTCAAGTTAGATAATCTTCTAAATAACACATATTCCACAAACTCCATGTGTTCAATACCCACTTACCGCTATCTACTTAGTAGTAATTGGATTAAATTTGATTGTGACCACGACATCACGTCAAATTTTGGCGCCGTTGCCGGGGAGTAGTGCGCAACGTGTGTTATTTTTGCTTTTCTTAATTTTGTTATTTTTCTGGTTTACGCGGGGTGTGTTAGTGTGCATGTATTTACAGGTGCATGCGTACTAGAAGCTCTCACAAGCTTTCACCATTAGCATTTGATCCTGAAATTGAACGAACTTTGCGAGCAAACGGAATTTTGTTAAGGGAAAACACAATTAGCGGTTCACCAACAACACCAATCACACCGGTTACACCACTTCGATACATGGATCCACCACCACCGCCACCACCCACTACGGGTGAACTTGTACCACCTTTTATACCAACATCCACTCAACCGTCACCAAATACCACCATTCCAACAAATACCACCGAACCTACCTTGATTCAAAATGTTACACCAACCAACACCACACAACCCATTACCACTCAAGAAGAACCAACCATTACTTTTAACCCTGCTACTACTATTCCACCATTGTCCCATTTCTTTCCAGGTGCGGGTCAATCATATTCGAACTATACCATAGCACCAAACTCGACCATTGTCCATGCTTCATCGTTTCGACCATCAAACCAGTCGGGTTTTCAATATTCGACTCTTCCATTTGGGCAGTCTTCGGGAATTCAAGGAGATGGTTATGATGCGGGATATGAGGAATTTGAGGGTTTTGATGAAGATGGGTATGCTTATGGGGGTGATGGAGATCAAGGAGACTTTGGTTATGTGCAAGGTCAATTTCAGTGAATGCCAAGTGTTGGTGGAGTGCCACAACAACAACAACTCATACCACAACACGTTAGACCGAGGCCACAAGGGCCACAATTGCATCTTCCGGTACCATTGCAACAAGTTCGTCCACAGAATGTACAACCTCAACCTCAACTTCAAAGGACAATTCAACAACCACCGATGCCACAACAACAATTTCAACAACCATTTGCACCACAATGGCATATACCAAGACCAATGGGTCCAGTTCGTCTAAGGGGTAGGTTTGGTGTACCAAGGAGGCATCTTAGAGAACATGCAAGAGGCATTGAAGCGCATTTTAGGCCGGTGATTACTCGCAATCCTTCACCGGTGGTTATTCCTCACAATAACCAAGGAATAACTTTTGAAGTGAGAATGAATTCTTTGCAAAGTTTGCCGAAATATAAGGGTCTAGCAACGGAGGAACCTTATTTCCATTTGGAGGCCTATGACTCAATTTGTAATACTCTTGGGAGTCAAGGTTTTTCGGCTGATGATGTCAAGTTGGTCTTGTTTCAACTTTCTTTGGAGGATAAGGCAAAGAAGTGGTTCTACACTTTGCCTTCAGCATCTATTTACACTTGGGCAGAAATGCAACAAATTTTTCTAGATGAGTTTTATACCGCCCAAAAGACCAATGATGCTAGGAAGGGATTGAGGAGTTTTCAACAACAACAAGGAGAAATGTTTCATGAAGCCTTCGAGCATTTTAATATGATGATTAAAAATTGTCCTCATCATGGGATTGAACTTTGGGAGTTGATAAATGCCTTCCACGAGGGGTTAAGTGCCGAAGATGCTCGTGATTTGATGTCCATTACAAATGGGTCTTTTGGCACAAATTATGAGCATGACGATTGGGAGTTCTTAGAGCAAATGGCAATTACATCAAAGAGGAAAGCTCAAGCATTAAGGAGAGCACGACCGGCCGTTACTCGAACACAAGTGCATGCGGTTGATGATGGTAATGTACAAACTTCTAATCAAATTTCTGACGTTTGTGCTATTTGCAATGAAATAGGTCATGCGGCTGAAAATTGCCAAGGAGGTGATGGGAAATACGAAGAGGTTCATGCTGTGCAAGGTCAAGGAGGAGGTGGTAGAAATTACAACAATATGAATTCTAATACCTACCACCCCGGTTTAAGAAACCACCCAAACTTTCGGTATGGGAACCCTTCAAATCAAGTTAACCCGAATTTCCAAGGAAACCAAGGATTTCAAAGGCAATATCAAACGGGTCAAAGCTCTTTGGGTGGAAACGAAGTAATGGAGACGTTGAAGGCGATGCAAGTCGAAATGCAACGAATGAATCAACGTGATGAAGTTCGGATGCAAAAGGACGAGGCCCGTGATAAAGCTATTCAAACTTTGACTACTCAAATGGGTCAACTTGCGAGTGAAGTGGCGATTTTGAAGAAAGCAAAAGGCCAGCTACCAAGTGACACGGTGATAAATCCCAAAAACATTAAAAGTGTTAACATCAATGTGGTAAGCACCGTTCCTAGTACCGAATTTAATGAAAAATGTCTAACCTCTTCGAGTCAAATAAATGCAGGTTTGAAAAAGGATGCCGATGGTGAGAATGATAAAGAGCATGGAGCACCAATCATGCCTATCCGTGTGGGAAAATTAAAAATCCCTCACGCATTGTTGGACTATGGGGCAAGCATGAGTGTGTTACCAGGCGATCTATATGATATGTACGACTTTGGTCCGCTTGGAAATATAGACACCATGGTTAGCTTAGCGGATGAAAGTTGGAGGCGTCCACGGGGAATGGTTAGGAATGTTAAGATTCAGCTGGGAGAGTTTGAATATCTGGTGGATTTTCTAGTTCTAGACTATGCTTCTACAAAAATGGCAGCACAACAAAGGGTAATCTTAGGTAGACCGTTTCTATATATAGCAAATGCTCAAATTAATTGTAGAGACGGGATTATTACCATGACCGAAAAGAAGCGTAAGTTGTCCTTTGAGCCACCATAAATGGGGGTGGCACGGTCTGGCTGAAGACTTGAAACTTAGCGCTGCTCGGGTGGCAACCTGGGGTTTTATATTGATCTTGCTGTTTTTATCTTTCTATGTTTCAGGGCCATGGCGACATTCAAGTGTGGGGAAGATGTGCAGATATTTGGGTAAAAGTGGTGATAGGAAGGCGGATTATCTACAACATCTGTTGTGGCAAACTTCACCAGGTCAATGTACTCTTTCCTTAGCCTTGTTGTGTTCTTTAGCTTCGAAATATTGGTAGTTAGTTTGTTTGATTTTGTTTAAAAAAATACAAAAAGAAATTTGGGGTTTGAGTTTATAAGCTTTTAGTTGGTGTTTAAGAATTTATGCGATCAAAGTCTCTCAAAACCATACATTGGGGTCAATGTATCCCAAGTGTGGGGATGGGGAGAAATTTTGAGATTTTTGAAAATTTTTTAAATCAAGCAAAACATGAAAAATTTGAACACCTTAGTCTAACCCCAGATGATGCACCGGCAACCCTTAATACCCTTTTGTTCTTGGTGAGAGTTGAAGCCACACTTGTACATAAATAAAATTTATCTTTGATGAGAGTGGCAACGGGCGGGGGTGCATTAGAACTTGTGCTTGAATGCGGTTTGAGTCCTTAGTTGGACGTGAATGTGAAAAGGATAAGGGCATTTAGGTAGTCTCGTCTTTAGTGTGTGTGAGTATGGGATTTGGGGGGTTGGACCTCATAAATTATATATATGAGCATGGTTGTGAGAGGGGCGGGGGTTTGGACATTTAGTTGCCCAATTTTGTGCCTACAAGCCTATCGTTTGTTACCCCTAGTTAGTTACCTAAAAATTTACCCGATTTGACCCGTTCTTATAGTATTAGTGGTTGTTTAATAGTTTGTGATTTAGTTTGTTTTATAAAAAAAAAGAAAAAAAAAGAAAAGAAGAAAAGAAAAAAAAAGAGAAAAACCAATGAAAAATGAAAAAAAAATGAAAAAAAAGTGATGTTTAGTTGTCTTGTATATAGTAGTTAAGTTTGATAGTTGTTCGTTTGTTGCTTTAGGTAATAAAAGACCTGGTTAAGTTTTCGCTACTTCATATATATTCCATTTCCTACCCATTCGCCTAGCCTCGTTACAACCTTAAAAGCCCCTTTGATTTGCATTCATGTTTGGCACTTGTAGGAGGAGGACCGATTTAGGTACAAGCCTATAGTTGTGTTGTAACACCCCGTGTTTTCGAATGTCAAAGTCCAAGTCAACTTTGACTTCTTTGACTATAATTAGTCTATTTATGTTTATTTGTATTAATCGACGCGAAACGATTTACGACTGTGAATAGTAGGAAGTAACAATGCGATAAAGTTAACTAATCAGTAATCAAACCGATCTAACCATCATCGAACTCGAATCTCAAATTACGCGAACTTGGGTTGTTGTTATACGTGTGTGTGTGCCTTACGTGTTACCTGTGCGTGTTTACTTTATGTTTTGTGCGGTGATCAATCGAATCAGTTGAAACTCGAATCGAAACTTGAAACTCAAGTCAAGTGCCATCGAAATCGAATTACGACGAATGGTAACGTAAGGATAGGGTGGAATACAGGTGATTGTATGTTAGATATAGTAGTTGGGACTGAAAGTAATTCGAATAGGAAACTCTATCGTACTCGTATCGTCTTTAATCGAAATCGAGATATCGAAAATCGTCGCACCGAACACCCGAACCAGGCTGTTGATCGATCAGACTATCAGCCGATTGAACAGCCCAGCCGATCGGACGGACTGTCCGATCTAGCAGGCTGCCCGATCGGCCAGCCCTTTCCTCTTTTGGAGCCTGTAAATAGGGTTGTCATTGTCATTCTTTCCACTTTTGGAATTGTTGGATCTGAGTTTCTTTTTTATTGTATTTTGTGTTTGAAGTTAAGATGAAAATGGATGAGTTGTGCAGCGGAATTAAGATGAAAACAAACTTTGCATACAATCAAATGAGAGTAATACTTTAATCAAACATCTTTTACACAATGAACCGAATGATTGAATTTAATTTCAACAACGATTACAAAGATAGATGTATGAATGCAAACTCCCCCTCAGCCCGAGCTCAGTAGTTTGTTCGTGCAAAGAAGACGAATGATGCAAAGAGCTAATAGAACAGTACAAAGTACTGAACTATTTATAGGCACTTGCAAACTACTGAGCATCTTTGCTGACGTCACCATGAAAGTGACATCTAACCTCCTAACAAACTCTAACCTCTGATCTATACAGACACTGCTTATGTTAACTACTGCTAATACATTCTATTACATAACAGACTTTAGAACAGCTGCTGCAACCTTCTACTGCTGTGAACCCAGCAGCACTTGTCCGGATTAGCAGTGCTTGACTCAAGGCAGTAGATTGAATCAGCAGGACTTTAGTCTTCCATCAGATCTTTAGTTGAGCAGCAGTTATGAGTCAGCAGTTTGGTAAGATCAGCAGATAGGAGGTCATCAGTAGTTGTAATCACTTTCAAGGGGAGAGATTTGTATATCAGCATCTGCTTATTTAGAATCCACTGTTCTGACCTAGTTTTGGCTTTAATTATCTGTTCCTCTGATAGGGTTCAATCCCAACAATCTCCCCCTGGAACAGATAATGCCAAAACCCTTCATTATTTGTGGATATTTTATTGCCTCAATAACAGCTCCCTTATCTGACCTTTAAATTATAATTCAAAGTCAAGGGCATCTGTATCTTCATCATCCCTGCTAAGTGGAAGATCAAGGAGATCCTGCAAATCTTCAAGACTCAGGCCAAGAGCTTGTTCCCTTGATATTTTCTCCACTTCTCCACCAGACCTGAGCAAAGTCAATACGCAGGTCTGTTTGTCAGTTGCCCACTTTTGTATTTCTGAGCCTGGTGGGTTTCTTGGGAGATGTTTATTTGCAGAAGTATTTGGTGAGGCTGGCCTGTTCATCACTGGCTGAGCAGTGGTAGCAGAGTTTTCCTGTTCAAGTTCTTCTTTTAACGTTCTTAATAAGCCTTCTTTTAGAACAGCATTTCCGGCAAGAATTTCTTGAACAGTTTCAGCTCCTAACTGGCTCTGTGTCCTTCTTTTGTAGATGGCATTACCAGCTGGAGCAGTGGATCTCCTGATTTGCAGCTTTGATGGTCCTTTTGAAACCGCTGCTTCAGGGTAGTCAGGTTTTTGAGGAATTGTTGGATCTTTCTTTCTTAATTCCTCCAACCTTTTGTAGGTTGACCTGGCCAAATCTTCTTTCCATCTAGCAACTTGACTTTTGGTGCCAAATTCAGCAACAACCAATTCTTCTTTCATTCTTTTTAGTTCCAACTGCTTTTCAGGTACATTCTTTTTGAACCTTGCCCAATCAGGAGGAGTATGAGTGACTTTCCTTTTTATCATATCTTGAATTCTTGCAGCTTCAACTTCAAGCTCAGGAACAGTCCACTCTTTGTACATGTGTCTCTCTCCTTTGTATTTCTTGTAAAACATAATGCTTTCAATGTAGTCTTTCTTCAAAGTTTCAGCTGCTCTTTCTGAAAGTTGTTGACTGACATTTTTAGCAAAACGTTCTAGGGAACTGACTTGTGTGAGCAGGTACTGGTAGTATCTTGAAACCTCTTTGTCAGATTTCCCTTGTGAGTTTCTTTTCGAGATATCCTCTGCTTGCTTGGCCTTTATCTTCAAATATTCTTCAATGTTTTTGGGCCAGGGATATCCTTTGATTGAAGGCAAACTCCTTTTGGCAGGGTGATGTGCGTGAAGTGTGTTATATTTTTAGATATATATTTAAGCCCTTTTTACACTTTTAGCCAAGTTTTAAATTTATAAAACACGATATTTACTAACACTAAACACACATATGGGCAAGTGCACCCATCGTGGACGTAGTATAGTGTTGGTAAGATACCGAGGTCGTCCAAGGACACAAGAGCTTTTAATACCGGTTTATCCTCAACGTCTAATCAAATCAAAAAGTTAGAAAAATGTTTTAAACTAAGAAAAATAAAAACTAACTAAATGCTGAAAAATAAAATAAAATAAAAACAGATAGACAAGATGAATCACTTGGATCCGACACGTGTATTAGTATAACCTTTGATTATTTTCGCACTTTTGCACTTGTTTAAGAGATTATCTTAGTTATTGTAGTAGGCCCATCTTTTGAAGGCGACGTTACCCTCAACCCAGTAGTTTGAGTCAGCAAGGATACAATCCTAAAGGGTCGGATTATTGAAAGATAATGAATTAAGTTATTAATGCAAATTATGGTAGGCCCCGCTTTTGGCGGTGACGTTACCCTCGGCTAAGTAGTCTGAGTCAGCAGGGATACAGTCCTAAATAGCCAGGTTATAGTATTAATAGTAGTTAGCTTATGAGGGGGTCAAAGAGTTTGGATCCCCGCCATCCAATACCTATGGGTGTTGAAGGAGATCCTACTAAATTTGACCCAGGTCCCAAGCAGGACCTCTAAACGCTGAACAAGGGCAAGACCTTTACCAAACCGTTCCCTTAACCCCCGACCAGGTAGCCAACATACCTCCATATAGACCGTGGAGATATGAATGGTGAAAATCTTTTATTTTATATAGACAGTAAAATAATGCCAAGACACCACGGACAAACGATAAGGAAAGATCACCTTCAACATAAGTAACTAGTTATTAAAGTCATTAATACAAAACCAAATAAAAAGTGCAAAAGATTAAAAATAAAAAGTATTATACTAAACACTTGTCTTCACCAAGTGATGTAAGAGACTTAGGCAAACATGGCCTTGATTGTCAAGAACTCTTACGATCAATCTTGGATCCCGAGACGACTCACACACTCTACGATGGACAATGGATGATGGTGGTGGATGATGGTGTTATGGTGGTGGTGGGTGGTGGATGAGGTGTGAGAGAGGTGGTGTGCCAAGGGATGAGGGAGAATGAAACCAAGCTCCTCTATTTATAGGCTGGACAGAACGCTGGACACGGCCCCGTGTCCGCTGGACACGGCCCCGTGCCCGTCTGACACTCTCTCTCTTCATTAATTGTAATTGCGAATTACAATTAATGCGCCTGCTGTACTTTCAACACGCCCCCGTGCCCGCTGGGCACGGCCCCGTGGTGAGCAATGGAAGCTTCTACTGGTTTGTCTTTTCTGCTGCTTCCTGGGCACGCCCCCGTGTTCGCTGGACACGGGGCGTGTTCAGACTCTGTTTTCTTCTCTTTGTTTTGGGAGGTGCCGTTGAGGGCCCGGGCAGTCCACTTTTGTTCCTTTTCTTGTATTTATGGTAGAATTAGTGGTCTTTTTGCTTCTTTTGTGATTTTGAGCTCATTTCATCCTGAAAATACAAAAGGAAGACAAAAACACTCTTTTTCCAACATTAGTACTTAAAAAGGGTTAGTTTTATGCCTTAATTGATGTGTTTTATATGTTGCATTTTACACACATCAAATACCCCCACACTTGAACTTTTGCTTGTCCTCAAGCAAAACTCTTTTAATGTGGCTTACACTCCCAAATGGAATAGGTAGA